>NW_024884756.1:14886646-14983233 GCF_019232065.1 Centrocercus urophasianus | reverse complement strand
CTTTTTTTTTTTTTTTTTTTTTTTTCCAAGCAATTTGTTTGGAAGAATACTGCAAAGAAAAACATGGGCTTTGGATTGGGAAGTTACACTTGAGGCAGAGCTTTTTGTTATTATCATTTCTAATGTTGTAATATGTTTGCTGCTGCAACCAAAAACTTTGTTAAACAGGTTGGTGACGGAGGAAGACTAGTGCCAGTGCCCAGCCTCAGTGAAGCTGATAAGTACCAACCTCTCAGCCTTGTGATTAAGAAAAGAAAATGTTTGCTTTCGAAAAAATCTAAATTTGCTTCGACACCTTTCACATTAAAAGACATTCTTGAAGGGGAGAAAGAAATTTCTGCAGGTAAGTTTTCTAATTATCTTTAAAGCAGAAAAATGCATGTTTTCCCATTTTTTCCCATTATTACATGCCAGTTGTTGTGTTCTCATCTGTGTAGGTAGCATAATGGTTCTTCAGTACATGTGTAATAAAATTATTTTGCTTAGTCATTTAATAAATACTCAGGAAAAAAAGAGTATTTCAGGCTGGTTAAAAAAGAGAAGACTTTCAGGAAAATTGAAAAAAAAAATTATATTTAAAAAAAACCCTATTTTTTAACAGATCCCGTTGAGCCCTGTGGGTTGTCTTTTTCTCACAACTCGCAATAGATATGTTGATGTATATTGATTATTTGCTACTTAACGTTTGATTTTAATTTTCACCATTCTCCTATAAACTCACATTGGAATATGTAGCACTGACGAAAGCTTAGCAGCTGTTTCATCTTAGTGATCTTGTGTGTTGAACTGTGCTTTGAATAAGCAGAAACATTTGGCGACAGCAATCTAACAAGTAATAGGTTTTCTATGAGCTTTTTTTTCCCACGTTTTTAAATATGAGAAAAATTTTACAGAGTTTGACTGCGTTTGTCTTTTCAGTGCAAAATCAGAAAGTTTTAAGTTTCCTTCAGAAGTAGAAGATGTAAAAATTGAGCTATACTGCATGCATTTTCTTTTACATTCCTTTAAAGAGTCTGGGCAATTTATAGCTACATGATATGCTTTTCTGAAAAGTATTTAATTGCTTAATTTTACTTATTTTCAAAGCATGTTTTAATAAAGGTATTAATTGTGTTACAAATACATTAACTAAAAACTCTACAAAAAAAAAACAGCACAGGAAGACAGAAATGTCTGCTGACCCCACAGAGAAGTGATTGCAGGATGCAAACAAGATGACAGAAATCCCATTCGTCTTGCATTCAGGACAAGTCAGCAAGCTTGTCCTGAATGGAAGAAAAAAAAAAAAAAGGTAGAAAAATTCTCATTTAAGAAGGCAGAGGAAAAGGTTGCGAAATCTCATCACAAAGTCTTTTCTGTAAAGGTTAGATGTCATATGGAGAAAGTATTGTCCTTTAATGTGAACAAAGAGAACTGTAATTGGATTTCCTTTTTTTTTTTTTTTTTTTTTTTTGTGACAAATACAAGCATTGCAATCTTTTTAGCATTATGAAAAATATAGAACTGGCTTTTTTGTTAAAGATACAGACAAACGGGATTAATTCTAGGTAACTTCCTAATGTCACTTTATTCTAAAAGCTCCAAAGAATAAGAAAAAATAATTGGATGCCTAATTCCCTGATCTATCTGCCCTCTTTGTATTAATTTGGCAGGCAACCAATGTGTTCTAATAGTTTTCTGTTAGTGTACTGGAAACATGTTTAAGGTTATAAAGAAAGCATTATAAAAATGCTTTGGTACCTATCCTGTTGTTGTATAATAGATTACCAGAAATGTTTGAATGAATTAGAATTAATCTGTTGTTTTCCTTCAAATTAAACTGGTACTCTCCAAAATCTCTAGGGACACATGGAAACATGGCATTTTCTAGGTAACAGCTAAAAGGCAAAATTAATGTTACTGGCAGACCTGTGTTTCAAAAATTAAAATCAGTGTAAGGTTAACTTGTTTTAAATCTAGAAATTTTAAGAACTCCCTAACGTATTACATAAGAAATATGTAAATGTAAGGCCAAACAAACAAACAAACACCAGAACACAACAACAACAAACTTAATTCTACAAGTTACAAAGGAGGAAAAATTGCCTGTAATTGCCTGTATGTAACAAGTCTTTCCTATGAGTTGTTAGGTACCAGGACATGATGTATCAGCTGTGTTACCTTTCTCTTTATTCCGAATTTTCACATTGTATGCAGTCTTCACTATGTCATTTCCTTTGTGTTTCAGAGCCTTTGTCAACGCACTCAGAACACACAGATTCTGTTTATCCTGCCTCTCGTGATATAGGAGAATAATGATAAACACAGAAATGCACAAACAGCCCTAATCATAATTTCACGCTTAGGCTTATCCCATGTGGGAGCATGGGCACAGTTCTCCAAATAAGTAGAGAGATGCCTGAGTTCCTGCACACTCTCTTTCTATTAGTCATCAGTAGTAATGCTGATAAATAAGAACAACACACAGCTGTGAATTTTTTAATCAGAATAGCGGAGTACGAACAGTACGCTTCATTCTCTTCTTTACATTTATTCTATATAGTTTTCAAACAAACAAAATATTCTGTTAAAAGAATATAATGCTTTGTAAAAATACTATGCTCAGATCTTCATCACACAACAGTTACCTTCTTTTACTCAGGTGTTTCATCCTACCAGTTGCTCAACTATGAAGACAAATCAGATGTTTCACTCAGTGGTAGAAGAGGAAATCAGATAATCAACGATGTTGGTTTTGATGTTGCTGGATCAGATTCTATTGCCTTTAAAGCTTCATTTGGCATAGTGACCAAACACGAGGTTGAAGTACCAACGCTGCTTAAAGAACTTACTACAAGGTTGTGTTATGTATTTTGGTTCTGCAATAATATTTCATACAATTAGGTTGCTTCTCTGAAGAAAATGTATTAATAAAGAAATTGTTAGATTTTGATTATTTTTATGCAATCAGTAGTAGTCAAAAACAGATGTTTTCCAAATTCTTTAACTATCTGTCTAATGAGTCTCAAGTTCACCACTTAAATTAGATGCATGACCTCCTGCATAACACAAGAATATAGTTTACCTGAATGAATTATTTTTTTAATTATAGTGCTTCTTTCAAGAAAAAAAAAAAGAGTAAGGAAGAGTCCACCGAAGACTCAATGTTATTTCATACTATTGCAAATTTGAAATTGACTTCCAAATGACATTAGCCATCTTCTGCTTTTGGTAGTAGGTTGATTGCTATGTTGTTGTCTGATGAACTAAAGAGATGTATGTTGCCAAAATTATTTCCAATATTCAAGATTTTATTAGGTTATTCCTCCAAACTTTTATTTTAAAAGAAAATAGATCTATTTGAGTGAGTTTTTAATAATCTGCTGGATTGCTATAAATGTAGTCCTTTTCTCCAAAACTTTTGTTAGCTCTTAACACTGAAAATGCACTCAGCGGTACTGTAGTGTTGGCACAAATGGGTCTTTTTCTAGGTGATCATTTTCAGTTTATATTTCAGTGATTGTCCCTTGGCCACAGTGTCATCCCAGCTAATCTCAATATTGCAATCCAGTAAAGTATTCACTATGCTTGATGTGACATTTGGTGTTTTCAAAGATACTTGTTTCCTAGTAGTTATTTACCAAGCATGTCATTTGGTATTCATAACCTCTCTTATTCTGTACCTAGCTGCTACCATAACTTGAGCTGGGGTTAGTGGGAGAAACTGATCATAGTCTTCCAATAAAAATATATGACTAAGAGCTAGTCTCTTTGGAGATTCTCCTAGAAAAAAAAAAACATTTGATGATTGTTCTGTATTTATAGTTTATGCAGTATGTTGCAGTTACAGTTGATACCTATTAGTTAGCTAGTTTTTAATTCATTAAATATGCCAGATTCTACAGGTATCACTTTAAATTTCTGAAACAAACAGTCACTATCACAAGCTTTTATAGAAGCCCTAAGATAAAGCATTAAAACTATTATTTTTACTAATCAAACTCGTAACTACATTTTAAAAAGATGATTATAATTAATATGAGACAGTAGGATTATATCAACCTGGAAAAAAAAAAGCTACTAATTAGGGTGTGTTGACACACCTTAATGTCAGTAAGTACAGCACCAGCCTTGAAATTTTCCAAGATATTCCATGTAACTTAATACTTGTATATTGTTAGCTTTCTTTGAATCTTCTGGTGACTTTGTTTCCAGACACTGAAAATCAGCATAATCAACGTGAAGTTCCCAGAAACCTTCTCAGTCAGCTCTCTTATAGCAATGAGACAGAAGTTATGGTGATTTTTTTTTTTTTACTGACTTAAAGTTCCTAATTATGCAATAAGGTTTGTTAAATGCTAATAATCTCTGAATTTCCTCTTTGTCTCTCACTTGATTTTAGAAAAATAAACTTTGATCATTGCCTAGTCCATCAAACAAGAAAAAGTAGGATGGAGATTCTGTGTGTAGTCATGGAAAGCATTAGGACAACAAGGCAGTGCTCATTAACTGTTCATACTGGGATGCGTGGAGAGACTATGAGGGTATGTATGTTTGACAAAGTTCTGTAATTTAAGTGAAAAGTCAAACAGCAAGCTCATTTTTATAGATTGTCTGGATTTGATTGCATTTTTACTGAAGTAAACAGAAAATTCTGAAGAGAAATGAGGTTTATTGCACTGATATAAAGTGAATGAGAACTTGGATTTTTTTTATTCACGTTGCTTATGTAGGGGATAGGAAAAGCATGGAAGGATGGATAGACAGTGAGCCGTTTCTCTGGGTGAAGTCTTGGCAAAAATTTGGAAATTCCTTCTTTTTAGTTTGAATGTTTGAGAAACATGTAACCTATCCTTCCCTACTGGATTGATCTTCTGTAGCTCGTTACAGCTTTGGGTTGTGACTATTTCAACAGTTGGCTCTTGCTCCCTGCCCAATTTCTCCCTCTCTTCTCCTCTCTCTCATCTATATGTTTGAATAATTGAATTTTCAAATCTTCTGAACTTTGCCCTTTTGTAAGTCATCCACACGATTTTCAAAAACTAATGCAAGTTAGATTATTTTCTTTGTATAAATATAGCATTGATTGGAGAAAAAAAAAAAAAAAAAAAAAAAGAAAACCTTTATTTGTGAAATTTGATCCTCAAAGATTCCTCCTGGTAATGTAATTTTCACTATGTACATTTAAAGTATTATTTTGCTTAGTTTTTCATTTTGAATTTTTTCTTTTGATTTTCGAAACCATAGTTTCACATAATTGAAGACCAAAATAGTAAAGGACGGGACAAAGCCATTGTTTTTCCTGCACATACAACGGTTGCTTTTAGTGTATTTGAACTTTATATTCGTTTGGATGGGAATTTTGGTAAGTCACTCACATTACAGTTAGTGTCATTACTGCAACTGGTTATAGTAGTTTTACCTTCTAATACAGTTTCCTTGCTCTTGATGTGCATAAACCCAATTCCATAAAATGGGTATGCTTTAATTTTATGCACACAAGTAGTCTGACTTTCTTAACTGACTTAGTCTGACTTACTTAAAAGATAAACAAGATAGTTACAGAAAAATTTTGTCATGGAAAATTTTCTGAAAAATAGTAGGACTTTATGATGATGATGATTTTTCCTTCCCACACATTGCTCCATTAGCAAGGAACAAAATATCACTTGCTTTCTAGCCTTTAAGGACTATCTGATCACTTTTGTATAAAAAGGGAAAGTAAGAGATTTAAATAAAAGTCCTGCACATTTTCTTCTTTAAATGAAATGAGGAATTTTGTTTTTGTTTCTGGGTCTTTAAGTTCAGTTGGATACATTATTATGTATATGGCTAACTGAAGATATTTAAAGATATTTACGAATCACAATTACTGAAAACAAATGCAAAAAATGTATGCAGCTCCAGTAAGCTTTTCTCATTTTTAGGGAAGTGATGGAGTTTATGTTTGTTATGGACACTGAAGCATAGCCTGTAATGGTAGAAATGTTGTTTCAAATAAATAATAAATTTGATTTTAGGATTTGATCTAGTACATGATAATACCACATAATGTTAGATAATGTTTCAAACACCAGATTTACCTGTGCATAAATGCCAGGATCTCTGCAGGAGTCACAAGGCTGTTTCAGGAATTGCTTGACTCTGATTAAGATTGTTGCTTTCTTTAAATAGCAAGACAAAAGATTAGGGAAGTGAACTGTACCACTGCGGATCTAGACAGCAGTATCTGCTTTTGAAGTTGCAAGTATCTTTTAGCATATACAGTTTTTACATTCCAAGACAGAAACTCTGCATTTTAAAGGACTTTTTTAACAAGCTGTGAGATACCTCTTCCATTTTGTAAAGACTTCAAATACAATCCCAACTGTGCATAGTTACCTGATTACAAGTATGAGATACGCAATGCAGTAGTTCCTTACATTCACTTCTGTGAATCTCAATATAATGTTCCAATTTTTAAGTGTTTTATTTTACCTTTATGCAATGGTAGAAACATGCAAAAATAATGTTCTTGCTGAAGTTGGGGAAATGATGAATTAAGAGGGTATTTTTAACTGCATAATTAAAAAAGAATTATCAGTTGAGGTTTGGCTTTTTTCAGTTTCATGCGGTCAATTATCCATATATCCATATATCCATATATTTTACTTCTGAGGTTTTCTCACAATTTATGGATGGAAACTAAAGTGATACTTTGAATTCAAAAAATCACTTTTGTCAGCTGATTCTGCATTGGAAGAGAGGACGATAAAATTCACCAGCCTCGCTTAGAATTCTTACTTGAATTTCAAATGAGAGATCTCTGTAAAGGGATGTTTCTTTCAGATACAGGAGTTCCATTAATATGATATTGGCTGTCTTAATTCCTTAAAACATGCAGAAACTCTGAGATTGTAAGTTGGAAGCCACCAACATGCAAAAATTTCCACTAATGCTGTATCATTTGATTGTGCTATTACAGTGCACCAATTTGTATTAGCAATTAACATCAGCACAGATGAATTTAATCCCACTAACTTTATCAACCTATTATAGATTAAGGAAAGAATATTAAACTGTGTTGTGTAGCTTTCCTATTGCATTCTTCTAAAAGCTTACATTTAATTTTTACAGAACTGTGTGTGACTCCAATTGCAAAGGGGGGATTTGAAAAAGAGAAATCTGGATCATCTTCAATGAACAAATTAAGGAGATTAAAGCATAATCTCTTTCATCAAAGTATGTCTTTTGTTAATGTATGAAAAGTGTATTTTTGGTTTTAGTTGGTAAGATGGACATTTTAAAAGGAAAATTTTAATGCAAAATATACCTAATAAATTCCTTCCAAACAGAAATGATTTTCAAGTGATTAAATTCATACTGACAATCTTTTTTGTAAATAAATTTACAGGTATTGCTATTCATTAAAACTAAAAATTTTAATTTATAGCTGATGATAAAGTAATAATCTGTTAAGATTAAAGTTATTTCATGTTTTCACCATTTACATGGAGTATTCAGGTCATAATTTATAAATAATATTTCAGCTTTATGACAAAGTTTAGGTACAAAGCAATATTAATTTAAATGTTAGAATGTACTCTTTAGGCTGCATCATCACATGACAGGGATATTGGCAAGAGACCACTGTAGTTCTCTTTTCTTGTTCTGATGTGAACAAAACCACCGAAAATAGTATCACTTTATGCAGGCTGATTTCTTTTGGATGCCTCTAACTCTATGCTACTCAAGTTTGGGAACTTCTTGTAGTCAGTGTAGAGCAAGATCCTCTACTTTTAACAAACCTTGGTCTAAGTATTGAGGAAGGCTGTAAATCTGAAAATGAAGAGCACCAGACACATCCTTCTAAGGCTGCTCTGTACGGATGTTCTTGCTCTGTTGTATTCCATTCTTGATCAAAGAGCTCATGGCCTAAACCTTCAGTTGTGTTTCAGTCTACCCTAAAGGAACCGATCTTCAGTGGGCATGATACACTTCACTCTCTGTAGCTGCCTAGAAGTTGGTTATCCAACCTAAACTCATTACTCCCTGAAAAGATAGAAGATAAGTAGTTTTCAAAGCAACTTTCTTCTGGGATGTCTGGATGCTCAGAAATTTGCTAGGAGGTCAGCATGGAAAAAAAAAATGGAAACAGAAAAAACAATTTTTAGGAAATAAATTCAGGAACAAAAATATGCTAAAACAAGAAAGTGTGCAGCTGTGTGGTAATCGGCACTTATTTTTCACAATCTTGTATCGTGACCTTAACTTCTAGAATCATTTGTATATAAATATTTCTACTATGCATGTCATAAAAAAAAAAAAAATTCTAGTTTCTGCCAGTGTCTTTTGTGAGATTAAAGGAAAGTTTTCACCACCCAAGGCTTTTGATGGGAAGTGAGCTATGGTGCAGCATGTTTAGAATGGATTCATGAATCAGTTGTTATTTCCACCAATTGATTCACAAATTGTTTTGTAAACACTTCATAATGTAATGACAAATTTTGTGTGTGTGCATTCTTTTTCAGATAAAAGAATAGTGAGTATCGTCCCTAGCTCTGACGGTTACTTGGAGGACCTTTTTACAGACTACTATGAGAAAGCTGCAAGCATGACTGATCTCTCTACAAGCTATCTCAGAGATGGGGCTCATGTCCGAATTAATTTACTTAATAACAACATCCCCAAAGGTCCTTGTGTTCTTTGTGGAATGGGAAGTTCTAAAAGAGAAACAGTCTATGGATGCCTAGAGTGCTCTTTTAATGGACAGAAATATGTACGACTGCATGCTGTGCCCTGTTTCGACCTCTGGCATAAAAGAGTGAAGTAACTGCTGTAGGTAAGTGCCTGTTGTTACAGACATGGGCATAACTGGGTGCCACAAGTTTTCAGAGTTATTACATGTGACTCAAATGGTTTAAATGCAAAATAGTGGAAGTGCAAAATATTTTATTACACTATTATTTTCAACTTATTTGCTTCACAATGATCTTAATTACTTGAGAATGTTCCAATGCATTCCCTGACATTTTGCTTTTCATCTTTCTAGTACCTTCACACTTCATTATCATAGTGGAAGATGTACTTTTAAAATGAATTTTAATAATGTCAAAATATATACTATAACTTACCTATAAAGTTGTTTACACAAACTTGTTTTGAAGCCTCCAAATGTTGCCTTTATCTACACTGGCATATAATTGTAAAATGAGAATATTTATTAATAATTTAGTGTTCTCATGAATGTTTAATTGAAGTATCAGATTAAAAAACATGCTGAAACTTACTTAGCTCAGTCTAATGTTTCATTTACAAAAGGGAACTACTAAAACTGGGGTTAGGAGTTTAATATTAGGATGTCATTACTAAGAAGTACCAGCCAGCATACAAGGAATGTTTGGATTTTAGGTTACAACTGCTCTTGACTTTCATACATTTTATGTGTTCAGAAAAAAATGTCTAATGGAGAAAGCTTAGGAAATTTAAGATAACAGAACTAGATCCTTCCAGCTAGACTTCAGGCTGAAGTTTTTTTTTTTAAGTAGTTCTCAACCACAAGAAATAAACTGTTCTTTAGAATATATACTCCAGGGGGCACTACACAACAGCGTCCAATGCAGAGACGGGGAGAATGGTTGATTTGTGTATAGCTCAAGCTTTGCCATTGCTATGTTGAAACAGGAAAACAAAATTTGTACATTTTGATTTGATTTTAAGTGTAATTAATGATTTTAAGTATAAAGCCGTATGTGGAAGTTCTGTTTCTTTGCCTGGGCTGCCATTTCACTGTGTGTACACCTGATTCTTCCATGTTGAAATAAATGGTAATTTGCCATCAGTAGAAAAGTGTGATATACAAGTGTTATGATGACGGTTGCATAAGCAGGTAGAATAACTGTGTATAAACTATAGGAATATTGACTTTATTAACTATGAGAGTACTGTATATTAACTATCACTGTTTCTTCTTTGTGTTTTTTCCAAAGTGGGGGAAGCCAGACACCCAGATAAATACTTATGCTTATACAGGAGTACCTTCTATTCTCTTTCATCTCAAACAAAACATGGCATTATAAGTTTCTAACTTTTAGCCAGTTTATTGAGCGGTTTTAGCAAATTTACTGTAGTCAAGGTTTAAAATCCCCTTAAAAATACTGTATATTCATAAACGCCTAACTTCAACACAAAATAACTATAATATTAACTTGATTTAACATTGATAAACATTTGTATTTTTATCTTGAAATTTCAATTTCTTTCTTTTAAGGTTTTTTTTTATAGATGAAAGTGCTACAATGGCCTAAAAGCTATAGAAAGCCTGCAGTTACCTGCCTGGGATTCTGTTTTTCTGTTTGGACTTAGAAGTATTCATTAGGAATTTTCTAAATATGTCAACAGGTACTGGAACAATTTTTTTTTTTTACTGATGAGACAGAAACAATCATTTTGATCAGCACTTTACACATTGAGCAACACCAGTAATCAATTGTGTAGATTAGGAAATGATAAAGGAAAAATGAAACTATGGATCTTGGTGTTTTCCAATTTTATTTATTTTGTAACATCTAAAACATTTTATTAGCTAAAAGTTGAAAGTAGTATTTTACAGTCACCTTAGAAATAAAAAAGATGCCACTATAAAAAACAAACAAACAAAAATATTCTGTAACAAAGTATTACTTTGGTTTTTTTTTTAAATTTTTTGTCCATAAAACAGCCAAAGATTTGACAGGTAATTAGAGTTCATCATGCTGGTAGACATTGTACTCCTTAGCTGATATGAAGCCATCTCCATCATGGTCATTCTTCTTAAATATATCAGCTAAAATTTCATCATGGACTGAGGGATGACGTTTTTTGCCATCTCTTGCAAATTCTTCTTTCAAATATTGACTTATCTGGAAGGGAAAAAAAAAAGAAAATCAACTATTGTGGCTTTTATACCAGAAAACTCAGCAGCTATCTTCAAGAACACTAGGTTATACGTGTGAGTAACTGTGACTGCAGTGTAGGCATGTCTGAAGTTACTTTCCTACTATGTCTGGGACAGACTAGTAGACTAAAGCAAATGTCAGCATGACAATGTATACTTGGTCTAAGCATACAAAAGCTTTCTGTAATGAACTGCATCAAAAGCAGCTCGTGTAAGGATAATGTTATGATAAAAGTATCTCCAAAGTTTTATAAATACAATCCATTCAACATTATGTCAAATTACCTCGAGTTCGGAGAGCTTCTTGTCACTGTCCTTGTCTATTTGATGAAATGCTTCAACACTGCGAGGTCCCTTATTTACTGCATAAAGTTCAATCTCAAAGATGAGTGTTGCATTAGGTGGAATCTTGCCCTGTGCTATGAACAAAAGAAAAAGCACATTTAAGAAATAATAATGTATATTCAGTGATCGCATGTATGGTAAATGTGCACGTAAATTTTCCTATTTTTTCTTACAAAAGACAGTGTTAATATTCAGATTAAATGCTTGATTTAAATATTACACAGCTAGACTTATCAGTTCGTGTTCTGGCATGATGCTGGTTCAGCAGGTCATTGTGTTATAGAAACCATTTTGAGAGAGACTTGAAAACAATATACTTCTCTGAAAATTATGCTGTTCATACCATATTTTCAAAAATGAGGATGTAGTCAACTTTGAAGAGTGATTCTGCATCATGAAAAACAAATATTTCTGCTGTTCTCACTGTTTCGTATACTGAGGCTTACTGAGAGATCCATTCTAAGATGTATGTATTAATTTATTGATTTATAATATATGCATTATAGTACTAGACCAATGTTTTATACATTTTTCTGTCTGAAGAAACGAGCAGGTAATATCAGGTTTAACAAATTTACTATGAATTATACCTATGATTAAAGGACACTATGCGAAACAGTGAGTTAAATATGCATCTCACTAGGAAGAAGCAATAGCATGTAATTCATCTGGTTCACATTTGAAAACCAAAACAACCCACAGAAAACCTCACAACCCAAAAAGCCCTAAAGAACCACTGGAATGTTTTCTCTGGTCCCTAGATAAAAACACCAAAACACGTTAGACAGTATTATTCCTGTGTCAAAGCATTTGCCTATTAACATAAGGCACTGTATCATGCTTATGGCCAAAAAAAAGGAACTGAAGCAGACCGGAATAAACAGATCAGGTCTGAAAGCAAAGCCAAAAAAGCTTTTAGAAACCATGCAGTTTAATATTAAAATGTGAACATGCAAGTTGCTTCTATTCATAGCCAAAGCTAGTGTGCATGACTTTTGACAGAATGTTGTGACCATAAACTGAAGAAAAGCTAAATGTACTTTGCTTATAAGAACAAGGCAAACAAAACTAGTACTTACACTTCTCATCTAAAATATCAATGTTAAAAATCACAAGTTTTAAAATTCAAAGACTTTAATCTTAAAAGCCTGAACATGTAGAAGTTTTAAATATAACTGGATATATACCACTGTTTATATACGACTCACCAAATAAAGATACAGAATTAGTCTTCAGTGCCAGTATTTACGAATATACATACCGACAAAGGAAAGATATGTAAAGATTTAGAAAGCCACATGCATGTTTTCTAACTCAAGATTAGGCAGGCATCTTCCACAACATGCAGGAATGCGCTGAGACAGAGGAGACAGGTGTATTTCAGAAACAGAACAGTTTCTTGATGTGCTACCTAGAACAAACAGTTAATGGTAGTATTAGATTAAAAGAATGTATTTTTGTGTCAGTGTTTCTCTTTGTTGCAAGACTTGCTCATTAAACATTATGCTCAAGAGGCAAAAATTTGATCCTACTAAACTTCATTGGCTACAGTGGATTATACCAAACATGGAACTGATGCATGAGATTCTAACACAGTAACATTTACCAAATAATTACTATACATCAGAAGTTGCATTTTCCAAAAAAACCAATACACCCAAACCAGACTGCATTTATTTACAGCTGAGTACAGAAACACTACATAAAAATGACTAGAAGTCTCTTTTATATTTAAAATCATGAATTCAAATCAGATTTTATGCATTGTATTGATGCAATTATTAGACTATGTGATGATGTTGTGCATTAACTATGCAGAATGTAAGCAATCTTTTAAACAAATGATTTCCAGTTAAGTTGACTCAGTGTATGAGCTGGATTACATTCTGTTTTGCTCAGTTAAGAGGCTAAAGCTAGTAAAACTGAATTAATAGAAACAAAGTATGAATAGAATATAATTTCAGGTTGGATCATAGGAAAAAAATTCCTCTCAGAGTGGTGAGGCCTTGAACAGCTGCCCTGGTAAGTAGCAGTCTCTGTGCAGATGTGGCACTGAGGGACATGGCTTAGTGGGCATGGTGGGTTGATGGCTGGACTAGAATGATATCTGTAGCCCTTTCCAGCCTTAATAATTCTATGGTAATATAGTAAGACAAAATCCATATATGAATCATGGAGATCTTACTCTGGCTGTATGTTTTTGGTATTGCAGCAGTGCTCACAAAACCAAGACAGGCGGCATGTACTGGGAATTCTGATGCAAAATGCAGAGCTTTGGTGGCAGTCTGTGAAAAGAACTGCTTAAATCAAACTGGAATTAGCAAAATTAAGCCATGCTGCTCCAGTTACCTGAAGTGTTCTACAAAATTAATAAAGCACCAACTCTTAGTCATTTACAATACTGTTTGCACATTAGAAGGTAAATAAAACAGAGCAAAAAAAAAAAAAAAAAAAAATTAGTTTTTAAACTCTTTTTTTACCATATCCTTGCTGTCCATATGCTAATGATGGAGGGATGACCACTTTCCGTTTTTCTCCAGGACACATATTCATCATAGCAATATCCAACCCCTTTATGACTTGTCCAACACCCAGAACGAACCATTTTGGATGACCATCATTTTGCGTCCGACTGTTAAAAAAAAATAAAAATTAAGTGGATAACAACAAATTTAGCATTTGTATATATTTTTAAAATTACTTTAGGTTATCAGTCAGTGAAAGCACGCATTACATTATTAGATGATCTCTGAGGTCCCTTCCAACCCAAAGCCATTCTGTGATTCTATTATTAAAACAGAAGAATGTTTAAATAGTAATAATACCTTAAGTATAATGCTATTTTTCTGCTACATTTATAATTACATGTGTAAGAGAGCTTTTGTGTTAAGAATGTTCACTCCAATGGGGGAAAAAAATGCAAGTAAAACGGTAGTTAAATGTAGGGTTATCTGTTGATTTTTTTTCTTAAATAATAGAAGGGGAAGGATGAACTGAGGCTGGGTCCTAATTTAGGCCACTGCCTGTAACATCTGTCAAAACACGGGCGAGGGCTGACCCTGAGGGAAGGCTTCCCCGAGGCAGTTCGGGACAAGGAGGAAAGCGCTCGCAGCTGCAGTCTCATTGTCGGCCTGGGCCGACCAGCGTGCCTACCGCTTCCCTTCCACCACCCTCGGCACTTGGTACATACAGGATGAAGGAGCCTGAGAGGAGGAGGCACGCCGCTGCCGGCCGCTCCCGTGCCCGCTGCTCGGGGAAGGCCGCGCCACGTCCACCGCCGCCGCCCCCACCTGCAGTAGAACTTGGAGCCGTTGCTGGCCAGGAAGCCGTCGTAGTGCGCGTTCAGCAGGTCCCCCTTCTTGCTCTTGGGGCTGCAGGCATCGGGGAGGTGCAGCACCTCTATCTTCACCTCCTCCTCGGCCCGTGCCGGGGCCGCCAGCAGGGCCAGCGCAGCCAGGAGCAGGCTCAGCCTGCGGCCCATCGCGTTTCGCTGGCGTGGCACCGCGGCCGGAGGGGCGGAGCCTCCCGTCCGGGTGGGCGGGCCCAGGAAGCAAAACGGCCGTGAGGGAGCGGCCAGGGAACCGCGCATGGGGAGCGCGGAGCGCCCCGCCGGGCGGGTGGCGCCGCCGGGGCCGGCGCGCGCCGCGCCGCTTCTGGACTGAGCCGAGCTGGGTCGGGCGGCTCCGCCTCCGCGCGAAGAGTAGCGGCTAGCCGAGCCCCGGCTCCGCGGCGGCGCCCGCCCTTTCACCAGGCGGAGCGGGAGGATGCGGCCCGGAGCGGAGCTCTGAGCGATGGAAGGAGTCCTGTACAAGTGGACCAACTACCTGGCGGGTAGGCGGCGGGCCGGGCCTGCGGCGGCCTTTGGAACGGTCGGGCCTGCGGTGCGGGGCGCTGGGCCTCGGCCCGGGGGGGGCTGCGTGTGGGCCCCGGCGTCGCGCCCTGCCTCGTGCTGGGCGGAGGGCTCCGGCTGCGGGGCTGACCCCTGCGTTTCGATGGGGCCTCTGGCAGCTGGGCGGGGAGCCTCCGTCCCGGCGTCTCGTTCTGCGAGCTCGGATGTTGCTCTTTCTGTCTTCATGAGAAATGGCTTTTATTTGCCAGGTGCGCATCTGCTGGGTAGTGTTGCTTGCTGTTGAGGGTTTGTAGAATGGTTTGGGTTGGAAAGGACCTCTAACATCATGTAATTCCAATCCTTTGCTATAGGCTGCGGTACCTCCCTGTAGCCTAAATTGCTCAGAGCCCATCTAGCCTGGCCTTTAATCCTTCCATGGAAAGGGCATTCACAGACTTACTAGGCAACCTGTTCATAATCAGGTAGGGTTGCCGGAAATCTTCAGGGCTCAATGTTCTTGAAGTCTGAATTCTCCTAATTGGGTTTTGGATGTTGGTTTCTAAAGTCTCTGCTTCTCTGTCCTAACTAAAACATACAAAAGCTGGAGTTCAGGGTAAGATATACAGGAATTGCATCTGTAGAGCTGCTGTGGACCACAGATCTGCATTATCTGTGTTTGCTGTCTGAAAGCGCAGCGTTGTTTGCACCATCCTCCCATAACAGAGACGTCATCTCTGTCTGGAGATAGCAGTGGGTGGGCTGCACTTTCAAAGTGCAAAAGATTTTTTTTCTAATGCTGTAATAGAACTGATTCTGCCTGTAGAGTAGGTTGTGCTGGATCCCATGCTGTGCCTAATCAAGCCTCGTCTTGGCAACCATTGACTTCATTGCCCTCTCAGTCTCCTGGTCCTTGTGTGTGCTGTTCTGCTTCAGGGAATTGAGTTTTTAGTGTGAAGTGGTGCAAAGCTATGAAGGCTCAGAAAACATGATACCTTGTGGTGTTTATTACAAACTTCTCATTTGGTCTGTTACCTAATAGGTAAATTTGTAGCAGTAATTGTAAGCGCTGCACAATAGACAGTTACATGTGTGTGTACATGACTGCCTCTAATAGTCAGTCACCCTCTAAACTACCAATTTGCAGGACCCTTCCTTCCACATGTGTTGCCCAACTGAGGGCATCTACTGCTGCTGCATTTGAAAATTATGGTGTCAGAAATTCTGTAGAATTTCCTGAGTATAGCAGGGAATCAAGTTTCAGAAAACCAAGTATATTACTGTTTTTTTTTTTTCCAGTATTGTTACCAACCTTGTTGTTACTCTGCTCTATGTTTTTGTAGCCAAAAAGAGGCCGTAGCATTTATTGTAGTTTTCACAGTAGTAGCCAAGCAGCTTGTTGTCACTGCTGAAGCACAGTGGAAAATATTATTTAGTTTCCTCTTTCTTTAACAGCAAAGGAGACTCCTCTCTAGCTTCAGTAATATGGGTGCATCTAGGGACTTGTAAAATACAAATTTTGTTAAGTATTTTGTCAAATATCAGATTTGGTTACTCATCTACACTCAAGTTAGAAGTGGTTTTGTTCTTTTGCTTACTCTTGTGAGGCAACTTCTGTTTTTTTTTTCCAACACCAGCATAATATGAGGCAGAAATAATCATCTATATACAGTCCCTTTTTATCAGAATAAGACTATTCGGATGCTCGTTGACTTAATGCATGTGCCGAGGAGATAAGGGTAGTTCAGAGTGCAACACCACTCCACTGGGGAAAAAAAAAAACAACGAAAAGCTAGTGCATTTCAGAGGTGCATTTTATACGACATGGTCTTCTGTGCAGTCGTTTCGTTGCACATTGTTTTAGTGTAAGTGGTTTTGTACACATATAACTTGATTGTTTTTTTTCCTATGGGATCTGGGCTCCCTTAGTGATTGTGGTTTTTTTGTTTGTTGATTTGCTTGTTTTTAATATTCTGTTTTTATGAGAATGTGGATCTGCCTATTGAGTACAAGCCTGCATTTTGAAAGATAAAGATGTATGCTGTTACAGCTAATATATAACTTAAAGAGATATTGCATGTTATTATTTCCTTATCTTGGAATTGTGATACTGGAACAGGCTGTGGAGGGAAGTGATGAAGTCACTGTCCATGGAGGTGTTCAAGCAATGTTTAGATGCAGTGCTGAAGGACATGTTTCTGTGTGCCTGGTGGTGATGGGTTTGTTGCTGAATTTGATGGCTTTCTAACCTTAATGAGTCTGTGATACTGTGTTTCATGTGATCTGGTCCTGTGCTTCTTGAATTAGCATTAATAGTGGTAGTGACTAAAAGGCTTCATACTGCTCACATTAGCAGATGTTCAAGAGTGGCTGTCTAAACTGCAGTGTTACAACGTGTGGGTGCTAGATGGCTGCAGCTTGGTTTGCTGTTTTGGGGGCATGGTGAGTCCCAGAGACCACATCATTGTGTCACCAAATGTGTTGAGGCCTTGGCCATACATTACTCCTGTCCCATCAAAACTGAACAGGAAATTAGAAATGTGGTCTCAGGTTGTAAAATAGAGGGATCATCTGTTCATATTGCCTAGCTGATACAGCCTATAACGGGTCCAAGTTCTTGGTATGCTCTCAAGGAATACTTAAGTTCTGTGTTGTTTTAGAAAGAAAGGTAATTTGCTAGGCAAAAATATTTTTTGATAGCATTGAGAAATAAGGTACCCTTTCTACTGAACATTGAGTTTTATAAAACATCTCTAAGAGAAATAAATAGAATTGTTGTCATGGGCCCTCGTGAGTTAAAATATATTAGCATTTCTATTTGTCATAATGCTCTGTAGAGTTCTCAGAGATTCCTGTATAAACTGCTCAGTTTTATAGCAGAATAAGGTCAGTGATCATGAAATAGTTTTGCTGATGCAAAGCTGGTGAAAATCTGAATGGGGTTGGTGTAATCTGTCCTTGCAAATGGACTCTATGTAATATAAGCTGCATCTCAGTTCCCTGTACAGTGCTTGACATTAAGTTGTTGAGCAGTGGAGCTGAGCTACCTTCAGAGGCAGTGGTGTGTCAGTGGTCAAGTGTGGCATGCAAAGCTTTTCACTGAAATACAGTAGGTAGAGGAGACTGAATGTGGCACTTGTGATGGCAGTTATTTCTATGACTACAATCTAAAGGAAGTCTACCTGAAAAATGTATTTGGACAAAGATGTTTCTTCAGAAGTATCCCTTCAAAATGGGATTAATTAGTGGCTAAATTAAAATTTCATTCTGCAGTAGAATGGAAAGTAGTAGAAACCAAAATACTGCCAATCTTTCATTCAAAAAGAATGGGAATGAATTAGCTGTATAATACTGGTGCGATGATACCTTGTCTTCAGACCACAGACACTTTATTTCCTGTTGTGTCATGGGATTGCTATAATGTTTGCATCGTTCATAAAAGATTTAACAGCCGAAGAGATGCATTTGATTTGCAATTTAGTAATTAAACTAAACTTCCTTTTTCATGTTTTTGATCTTGCCAGGTTGGCAGCCTCGGTGGTTTGTCTTAGACAATGGGATATTGTCGTACTATGATTCACAGGATGACGTTTGCAAAGGCAGCAAAGGAAGTATAAAGATGGCCGTGTGTGAAATAAAAGGTAAGAGTTGGATTTCTGCTAGAAGAAATTTTAGGTGTTGGGGAGGTGGAAGAGACCAACCAATGTGCAGTTTGCATCATAGATTTTTTCTTCCTCTTTTTGTGTATTTATAGTTCAACATGATTGCTTTGTAGTTTACAAATGATACGAGTATGAATTATGACGTGGTAACAAAAGAAAAGTTTTGGGGCATTTAGAGCTTTTTTTTTTTTTTTAATTAGTATTGTAATTCAAAACCCACAATATATTCTTCTTTGTTCTGAATAGTTGTGTGCATGTGGCCTGTGCTTGAAGTTGCCTAGGCTAATTGTTTGTTTATACCTCTCTTCAGTCATGTAAGGGACTGAAATGCTTGTTTTTCACAAGAGTGGCGGCAGTAACCTGAAAGGGGGGAGATGCTTAGAAAGCAGAGATGCTCAGTCTTTTGTTTTCTTGAGTCATTTTTGTTGTTTTGTTCTTATGGTGTATGAAGGATGATAGGTGAAGTCTAGATTTGATTATCTCCTACATCCATGGCTAGTGGGAAGTGGATCTGGAGAAACTGTGGTTGGTAATGTGAACTCAGCAAAGTATTCTGTTGAAGACGTAGTAATGGATATAATGGACTGTAAGCAGAGTCCACCTCAGTTCTTGTTTCTAGGGCTGTGTGACCTGACAGCAGAGGAGATTAGTTCACTTTTTAGTCTTCTATAATGCTTTTTAGATCTCTGTAAGTACTTCTTGCAATGAAACTCTTAAGTTTGCCATCTTTAGATCAGAGTTAGAGTGCAGCTGTTACTACAGGTTAATGTGCAGTGAATTGTTAATGCAGTAAGGAAATGTCCTTTTATTTGCGTTGTTCGGTGTTTGATGCTCCTGCCTTTTCTCTTGAAGAAGATGCACTAGGGAGCTGTTCTGGGTTTTCTGTTGTTTTGCAGCAGTACAGAGATATTGCTTTGAGATCTTTTTATTTAATAAATAAGCGTTACCAGGTTTGGGTGTGTGAGCTGTAGTTTTTGTGGTTTTGCTTTGGTTTGGTTTTCTTAAAACTTCTTTTTCTCTTTTATATCTTTAGTCCATGCAACAGACAACACCAGAATGGAGTTAATCATCCCAGGGGAACAGCATTTCTATATGAAAGCAGTTAATGCAGCTGAAAGGCAGAGGTGGCTGGTAGCACTGGGAAGTGCGAAGGCCTGTTTAGCAGATACTAGAACAAAAAAAGAAAAAGGTATGTGTGTTCCCATGCACAAGCCAACCACTTTTGCACAATTTCAGGTAATGATAGCAAAAATACTGTGGTAGAAATTCAGCACTGTTGTCTTTAAAACAAAAGTTGTCATCGTTTCTAATCATCTGTAGGGTATATTTCCCCGTGGTATTTGGGATATGGTAATGACTGATGCAAATAACTGTTATGTAGTCTGTTATTGACTTTATTTTGCTGCTCATAGGCTTTATCACTTCTCCTTTCTGTATTGCTTTTCAATATGGATTACTTTGCCTTCTTCAGATTTGTCCTGCACCCTGTTTCTATTTGGCAATCCAGGAATGTTGCTGTGATCATATGAAGTAGAGTATATGAGTTCGATTTACTTCAAAGAAACTTGTATCATTTCTCTTTTAACAAATACTCCATGTTTGGTTAGGAGCCTGACTGTGAGCAGTTAGGAACAAGCAGTTTAAAGTCAAAGTCTATAGAGTTTGGATATCTGATTCCCAGGGCTGTTTTTGAGAAGGTATGTATGTTCATTAGTTTTTTGCCTAATGCATTTTTATAGACACTGCAGTAGTGGATACTCTGTGTCTTTATTCTGTTTGAGACTACACAGAACCACTTCTGTGTAAAATCAGTCACATGCTTTATTCTTAAAATTTCTGAACGTGTTCAGCTCTGTCCTATTTGACAGTAATGCATCCTGAATTTTAATATGTGGGCATTGTTTAAGTTTCCTTTTACGGAAGAGAATTCTTCCAAAAACCCACTGGATGAAATCGCCTCCACTACAGGAAGGCAACACACAAGTACTTTACTGAATCAGACTAAAGGCCTCTTATGAAAACCAAAATCAAAATATTCAAAGGGAATTAATGTAAGAAAGAGAATGTAAATAAGGTGATCTCTCCTGGTTAACCCGAGGCATGTACAAATGTGTGTATATTCTCATCTTTCCAAATCTTTTCACAGAGTAGTTGAGTCTGGAGGAGACCTCTAGATAGTGTATATACCTGCTGAAGCAGATTCAATTATAGCAGGCTGCCCAGGACCACAGCTAGCTCAGTTTTAGTATCTCCAAGGATTGAAATACTACAGTTTCCTGATAAAACAGTCCACTACAATAGTAGAAAACTATTTTCTCAAGCTTGGATGAAATATCCTATGTTTCAGTTTTTTCCCATTACGTTTTTTCCTGTCACTGAGAACAGTCTGGCTATGTCTTCTTCAAATCTTCCTGTCAAATACTGAGTTATCTACAAACTGCTTCATATTTGCCCACGCCTTAACGCTTGCAGCTGCCTCTCTGTCTCCTTGTATGTCAGAGAATCCAGTCCCCTATCATTTTCACAATACTTTGCCAGATGTGGTCCAGTGTGCTCATATCTTTCTTGCACTGAGGAGTCCAGATTGAGCAGAGTACTCCAGATGTGATTTCACAAGCCTTGACTAGAGGGAAAGGATTACCTTCTTGACCTCTTCTGTTGCGAGAAGCATCAGCAACTTACTGTTACGACTGTGTTGGTTGTAGTGGTTATGAAGCCATTTAATTTCAGCTGCTGCCGGTCTGATTCTCTATAATTGCTTTTATTTTCTGCGCAGTATTTTTGCTGTTTTGTTGTAACCATTTCTGCAGTCTGCTAAATTTTCATTTAGTGACTTTTTTTTTTTTCTATATTGCACTGTAGTTGAGACAGATTTCAACTTTATTTTCTTGTTATACGCTTCTTTCTGATCGTCCTTAAAGCAGCATCAGTTACCAAAAGTACAAACTAATTGTCTAGTGGTGTTCCATGTTAGTTTACAACCTTTTGGCCCCACACAGCTAAATCATTTGTATTGTGCATTTTATTAGCAACAGATAACGGGTGCTTTTAGATTGCTGGTGATTAATTCACTGTCTGCAAAGTGTGTGAGGCTAATCAGAAACAATGCAATGCACATGGAATAACTAATTGTAATGCAGCCTGGCCACAAGCACACTAAATTATAAAACTAACTATACAGATTACAAAGTTTCCTGAGAAAGTGCTCAATATAGCTGAGTGTGTGAACCTTACCCAGTAGGCAACCTTATGGTGTAGGGAAAAGAGTTTCAGCTCATTGACTGATTTTAGGAATCAGAGATAGTCTGTCTCTCACTTGTCTGCAAATGTATCTTCCTTATCTTCCCACTCTCTTAAGCCAATTTTTTTAGCATTTCTTACTCTGCAGATGGAGCTTGACTAGCTCTAGTCATTACGTTACTTGGTTCTGATTGGCATAAAATTCTTGTGCTTTGCTTTTTGTTTGCACCTTGGAGGCAGGTAGCTTTTGGAATGGAGGTGTGTTTTGGTATTATAATGAGCAGAGTTCACTAAAGGGTGGCATTTTGTAAAACGGATGGTGGAGTTTTGGCCCAGGAGTAGCAGGTAGACAGATTGATGCCACCAAGTCTCCGTCCTGGTATTGTTTTTCTTAGAGTCAGTCCATCGGGTTTTCTTGAAGTTGGTGATGCCTAAGGCTACCTATGGAACTACTATAGATCAAAGAACTTGGTTGTAGTCTACTCCACTCTACCTTCCATGCCATTTTAATTGAACACAGACTGCACTCTGCGCTTGTACCAGTGTGAAAGATCTGTACCTAAATTTCCAGTAAGTAATGATAGTTCAAGCAATTATTATGCTGTAAGTTGATATTTCCTTTATTTCTTACAGAAATAAGTGAGACCACTGAATCTCTTAAAACCAAAATGTCTGAACTTCGTCTCTACTGTGATCTTCTGATGCAGCAAGTTCATACAATACAAGAATTTGTTCACCATGATGAGACTTGCTCTCCTCCCAGCATTGAGGTATTGAATGTCTGTAATGGTATTAGGTACCTTATTCTGCTTAAGGTTCCACTGGCAACTTACATTCTTTTCCCTTCTTCATAATTTTGGGAGATCTAACTTCAACTCAGTTTTTTAATGCCTGTGTCTACGTAATACTAATACTGGTTAAAAGGACAGAAGACCTGCTATATCTGCTACTAGTAAAAATATAATAGTGTTTGTAGGGGAAGTGCTAAGTCATAGCCTGAACCAGTGATTGAGCACCTGGTGGGAAGGCAGGATCAACCTAAGAGAGCTCAGGTGTATGCAATGCACTTGAGTGACCAGAAGGGATGGAGGCAAGATCTGCTCTTTCCCAGACCTCATTTAAGGGTTGGCAGTAGAGGCAAGGGTATCTTGCTGGAGATCCCTGCCTTTCTGCCTGAGGCATTCCAAAGATAAGCAGTAATTCTTTCCTTTGTTTCTGTGTCCACGGCTGCTGCGTTTGGACTTGTTTTCATTTGCTCTAGCCTAGGATTGTGCCACTCCACTATCATTGCTGTATTGCTGATTGGAAGAGTTTTAAAGGAGAATGGGGGGCAGGGGAATTGAGCCTTCCCTTCCATTGATAAGGTGTGGAATGGCATAGCTATATTAGAGGGACAGATACTAGAAGGGGCATTGAAGGACCCACTTCTTTGAGAGGTGCTGGCAAAACTGCAGTCCAGACAAATGGTATGATGATGAGGCAGTGACTGCTGGGGTGATAGAAGGCAATGGAGAAAATCAAGGGAAATAATTAAAAGGAATTTAGGAGTTATTCTTTAAGGAGATGACAAGACCAGCTGTCCAGCTTGAAGTGTCTCTACACCAATGCATGTATCTTTGGAAACAAACAGGAGGATCTGGAAGATACTGTGCTACTAGAAAACAGCAATATAGTTGCTGTCACCAAAACCTTGTAGGATGATTCCCATGATTGGAGCATGGCTATCAATGGCTACAAGCTGTTCAAAAGGGGCAGGCAACGAAGGAGGGGAGGGGTTGTTGCTATCTGTGTCAGAAAAGGAATAGCATGTGAAGAACTTCCCGAAAGAATAGTCGTGAGCAAGTCAAAAGCCGTTAGGTGACAGTTAGAGACCAAGGCAGCAAAGGGAGCCTTGTGATTTTTGTCTTCTACTGGTCACCTGATCATGAGACTCGGCAAGTCCAAATTGTAAGATCTTGAACCTGAGTTGAGGCAACCCTCTCCATCAATACAAGCTGGGAGGTGAAAAGATTGTGTGCAGCCCTGGTGAAAAAGACCTGGGGATACTGGTGGATGGGAAGCCGGACATGAGCCAGCAATGCATCCTTGTAGCCCAGAGAACCAATTGGATCCTAGGCTGCATCAAAAGAAGCATAGCCAGCTGGTCAAAAAGGGTGATCCTGCCCTTTTACTCTGTGTTGGTGAGGCCTTACTTGGAATACTGTGTCCAGATGTGGAATCCAGTGCTAGAAAGGCATGACCTGTTAGAGCATATCCAGAGCAGGGCCACAAAAGTGATCCAAGGGATGGAACACCTCTCCTATGAGCATAGGCTGAGAGAGCTGAGACTGTTCAACCTGGAGTGGAGAAGTCTCTGTGGTAGCCTTTCAGTATCCAAAGCAGAGCCACGGGAAAGAAGGGGACAGATACTTTAGCAGGGTCTGTGGCGATGTAGCAAGGGAGAATGAATTGCAAGCTCAAAGAGGTTAAATTTAGGTTATCTATAAGGAAAAAATCTTTGATAACTCGGGTGGTGAGGCACTGGAACAGGGTGCTCAGAGATGTGGTGGATGCCCCATCCCTGTGGAGACTTTCAAGGTGAGGCTGGATCACACCCCTGGCAACCTGATCTAGCTGTGGATGTCCCTGTTCATTGCAGGGGAGTTGGACTAGATTACCTTTATAGGTCCCTTACAACTCTAAGGATTCTGTGATTCTAAATTACTGTTAGGTCTTAATAGTAAGGATGGAATTTAGTGGGTGTATGGGAAAATTGTGTTTGTCTTTTTTCTTGCTTATACTTCTGCTTTGATTTGCTTTCAGAACATGAATGAAGCCTCTTCCTTGCTTAGTGCCACGTGTAATACATTTATCACAACACTTGAAGAATGTGTGAAGATTGCTAATGCCAAGTTTAAGCCAGAAATGTTCCAGCTGCCTCATCCCGATCCCTTAGTTTCTCCTGTGTCGCCATCACCTGTCCAAATGGTTAGGCACTTTTAAAATGCTTTTTTTCTCTAAGGGTCATGTTGTTGTTTATGGGAAGAAAAATGGTAGAAAAGTATTGCTGTGTGATTTGATGTCAGCAGATGGAATCTTGACTCTGCTATGTTCAGTGCTGGTTTTAAATATTTAGTAAATCAATACTTCTCTGTTTCCAGTCTTTGTTTTCTAGCCTTTATGTAATCAGAGTAATTTGTCATACCTATCAAGATCCTATACTGAGATATCCATGAAATTACTGAGATTTGAATACTAGAAGCACTTCAGCAGTGTAACATATCTTTCAATGTATGTCATTCAAAAATGTTTATATTAGTGTAATATAATCTTATTTATCAAAAAGGTAAATAATAGTAAAGATACTGCTTGCATAATTGTTCGTTACTAACTGTTTCTTCTAGGAGGACAGTATATGCAGAATTGTCTTAAATATCTCATTAATTGCATACATAGATTCTAAGATGGGTTGTATTGTAGCTTTTTGTTGTGGGATTCCCTTTATTTGCGCTTTGATCTTATCTCCTTATCTTCTTCCAATCTATTTATCTTCCAGTTTATTTATTTAAAGTAATACTGTTCATATGTAAAAGTTTGGCAGTGGTGTCAGAAGAACCACAAAGAATCAAAGGACAGAATTTTGGCTTTGTGTGTGCAGAATTTAAATGGTCTTTTGGTAGGGTGGAAGAAGACTACCTCAGTATTTCTGTTTATCACATATTTTGGTTAAATTGCATTTCCTGTGTGAACGCTTTAGCATTGGTGGCAATCCATTTTATTTTATTTTTTTCCTTTTTTAGAGTTAAAACAGGTTTTGTTGTGTTTTGCTTTGTTTTTAACAAAAGTTGTTTTTAATTAAAAGAAAATCACCCATCCTCTTTGTGAGGCTGTAAATAAGGTATAAATTAATGTCAGTGTGAATCATTCCTGTAAACAACTTGTGACTTTTTTTGTTTTCCTAGATGAAGCGTTCCATTAGCCATCCTGGTCCTTGTTATTCGGAAAGGTACTTTTCTATTCCATTAGATTTTTTTCTCAAAACACCTTGCAGAACCTGCTAGCACTAAAATTGAAGTGTTGCTGTGTCTGTTACTTGCTCTGTAAATATTTATTCATGCTAGAAACTTCATGCAAATGACTTCTGCTAACTTCATAAATTTAGACATATAGCCTGAAGTGCTACCATTGTTTTTTGCGTTAATCTTTTGGACTTTTGAACTGTTTTCTTCTGCATGCAAACAACAAACTGATTTTTTTTAATTTCAATTTTCAGGCTTTAAAATTATGAAAATCAAGGATGTTCTGTTGACCAGGTCATTTCTGTGTTAATATAGTGAAAAACATAATTGATTGAACAACAAATCTATAGTCAAAGTTGTTTTCAAATTGGGGTTCTTACAGATTTTTCATACTAATGTAACTCATTTTGTTTATAGGGATAATCACTCTGTGAAAGAACCAATTTCCCTCCATCGGTTATCACAGCAACGCAGAAGAACATACTCAGATACAGACTCTTACAGTGATACTCCCCTGGAAGATTCTCAGAGTAAGTTTGGAAGAGGGATGGTTGTTTTCTTTTGTATCTTTCTGTAGAATTTATTATCCTGTTTATGTCAAGTATTGTAGTGCTGATGTCAGTACAAGGGAAAAGGTTTGGTTATACATTTCCTACACTACAGATTGAAGCACCTGTATTATGTAACTGATTTCTCTGGTTTTCATTCATATTGATAAGAATCTTACAGCTGAAGCTGAAGTATTCAAGTGAGTAGGACTGCTTGTAATCTAAAATGGAGATCTAACCAAAACAGGAGTGTTTGTACTAAACAGTAGTCTCTCCTGGTTTAATGGGCCCTACAGAGTTAGTATTTGGTTCTGTGGTTTTTCAGTCTTGATTCTTGCTGTCCTTTGGTTACTGTGTCGTAACTCCTCTCAGGAAGACTTTTAACTTGGTTAGTTCTGGTTTAGTCTTGCTTTCTTCTGGAATGCCTAGTGCGTCACTTGGATTGAAAAAACCTGAGGCCTGTGCAGTGCTGAGAGCATGTGTGAGCCCAGAGAGGTTCTAATGCTTTTATGCTATTATGTCACAAATATTTGCACCTCCACACCATTTCCTTGGTTTTCTGATGCTCACATATTGTGGAATGACAACCACTTTTGCCTCAGTCACCCGCCACCAGCTTAGGATCTGCCACCATCGATCCCAAGCTAATAAACTTGGTTTAAACTCCATTCGGTGTTTCTCTGCTAATGTGGCTGCACATCAGTCTTGATTTGGTTGTTAACATCTGGACTTTCTTCACCAAGCCTCTTTCCAGGACTGCTGAAAAGTCTTCTTCCTACTAACACCAGAGTTTTCTAGTTATCCTAGCTTTTCCTCTTTCCTGACAGGCAGTCTAACAATACTCAACTTGCAGAAGTCATCAATTTAATTTTAATAATAGAAATAGTTTTAATTAAACGTGTATAGTGCACCAGTGTTTTTCTTTCTATAATAAATCTTTGTCATACGGCATTTGTCTGCACAGATAGCTGTTCTCCAAATTCAATACTAATTGTTTTAAAAAGGTACTAGATGTATACTAGGTGAACATTCATTATATCCATCATCCTTGTGTGTGATACTGATGGAAATCTTTTAGAAGTCCAGAGTAATTATGCATCTCATTCCTTATGAAGAGCAAAGACTTAACAAGTAGAATAACTGACAGATTGGGTGAGGGATTTTTTTAATTGGAAATTTAAATCTTCTTGATATCTTCATAGGATCTGCTCACTGCCCTGGAAATGCTGTAAATGGGAATCTGGTGTCATCAACCATTCCGGAAGAAAATAGATCGATATCAAATGAAAGATCTGACCTGGAAGGGAGTCTCTCATCCTTTTCTTCCTGAAGAAGCTGAAAGTGTTTAAATTTTCTATAAAAAATGCTATGCAAAGGCTGCTGTAATTATATTGTTATTATAGGAAGTAGTAATTTCCCTTTTTAGAAGGATTTCTCTGCACTTTATAGAATAACCTGAAAAATATCTTTGAAGTGTATTTTATCTTTATATAGTTTATTTGC
Source organism: Centrocercus urophasianus (assembly GCF_019232065.1). Taxonomy (NCBI): domain Eukaryota; kingdom Metazoa; phylum Chordata; class Aves; order Galliformes; family Phasianidae; genus Centrocercus; species Centrocercus urophasianus. Next base: position 14,955,217 of record NW_024884756.1, on the reverse strand, counting down.
AAGAGTATTTTCCTAATATTTCACAGTTTGAATGTGCATTTTTTTGGAACAAATGATGGTTTAAAAGATAAACATCTACATTTGTAAATGTTGCTCTTTATAAAAAGTTTGAAGGTCTGACTGATACAGTAGTAAACCTGCAGATTATAAACTTTAGCAAAGAGGTTTTGTTTTGTGTTTTCTTTTTTTTTTCCTTTTTGGAGAAAGTGCAGCTTGTGCCTGCTGATCATTTGTATAAGCAGTCTGTCTGGAGCTTTGATGGCCCTGCTGGGGCTTTTTTTTGCCTGAGTAAGGACTGTGGGACTGGGCATTAACGGATCTATTCTAGCAGCATGATGGTAGTTGACATTGCCTTCTTTAAAAACACAAGGGTATATATAATCTGGTCCTTGTTTTTAGCCAATGAGAGTAGAAATATTTCATGTATTTTTCTATTAAAAAAAAAAAGTATACAAATAACTTAATATGAAGCATTTGTATCAAGCATTGGATATTTAATAATTGTATTTATTTATTCTTCTTTTGCATCAAAATTTTTTTACCTACTTTCACTACTAAAGATACAAAAATCTACTAAAAGTTTCAAAATGGGCATAAATTGTTTCTGGTGTGTGTAGCATCACAAGTAGCTAATGCAGCACTTCTAATATATACTCTGCTCATGTAATACTTTGCTGAAAACACATCTTGTAGAAGTAAGAGCTGAAATATTAGACCATGAAGCTGCTGTTGGTATGGATAGGTGTATCTGTATTTGGACATATTTTATTTGTGACATATTTATACAAAGGGAGCTTCTGTTTTTGTGATTCCTTCATGTCGTTTCAGGATGGTGTACACCAGGGGATGCATTCTGCTCTCATTTACATCAGTGTAAATCTGCGTTAACTGTAAGTGAGATCAGATTCTGATACTCAGTAATTCATGAGTAGTATAATATAGTATAACAGTGCCTACTAGCACCTTAATCCATAAGGTTGCTAGTGTTAGCATTGTAAGCTTTTGGCATAGGGGGGAGGGTTGGTGTTCATTTTAAGATAAGCTTGGTTTATGAAGTCCTAGCTGTAGAGCACTTTAAGCAAGCCATTTACTGTTTTTCGTTTACACAATTCCTAAATAAATGCACAGGGTTTTTTTGTACTTGAGCACATACCAAAATCTGTTTTTTATAATCAAATCTTCTTTAATTTGATCTAAGTCGTCTTCCTCTGGTGTTTATGAATAATTTGGTGGTATTGAAGCAGTTTGGAAAAGACAGATGGGGTTGGATTTGAAGGTTTCATTATAAACTTCTGGAATATTGATTCATCTAAATCAAAATAGATCCAAATGTTGAGAAAAAGCATAAACTGTTGCTTGTGTAGGCTACCAGTCTTTAAACCATTCTGTTGGTTGTCAGAGGGAACGGAAAGGCTCATTTGAATGAAGTTATTAATGGCTTCCAGCTCAGTGCTGTCATTTGTGCTCAGATCTGCCAGTTTTCATGCACCTGTCATTTGCATATCAGCCACACATGCTTCTACTTTTTTTTTTTTTCCTAAATGTTTGCTTTTATGTATTCTGTGTGACACCTAAGGCAATTGTAGAAGCAAGTATTAAAAAAAGCAGCATTCAGAGAAGTAAATGACGTATTTGGGTGTTCTGTTGAATCATATATATTGGTTTAGAAACGCCTACTGAAATTTCACTGAAGTTTTTTCCAATGTAATGGTAAGTACATATATATGGTAAGTACATATATACAGTAAGTACATGTCACTTTAATGGGAGTCTGTTTCTGACTTTCAGCTCCTACAGAGAAAATAAATAGTCTGGATTCTGTGCAAACATTTCCCTGACACTGATCAGTACGTGTAGTTGTAAATCAGTGTTTAAAATACTGCTGATAAATATTTTAGGTATGATTGGTTAGATAAAAGTTGTAATGTTTAGATTCAAGTATAACGGCTCCCTGTAATTAATTACTTCAGGACTCTCTTGTTTTTTTCCATGTGACTAAAGCGGGAATGATAGATATCTTTTAGTATATGTGCAACATATTCTTGCTAAAGGTAAATCAGCTTTTTTTTTTCTTTTTTTTTAATTTAATTTTTTTTTTTTAAATATATTTCTGCACTATGGCTGAAATGCTAAAGTGTGTTTAAGTAAGTGAAATGAGTGAAGATGATATACCATAGTACTTTTGGCATTAGGAGCTAAGAAGTCATTCTGAAAAATTGTACTAAGCTAGAACCAGAGTGGGCCAGGTGTGTAAGATATATACTAAATATATATATATATATATATATATATATATAAAATATTATATAAAATATGAAAAATATATATAATAAAAATTATAAAAAATATTATATAAAAATATTATATATTATATTTTTGCTTCCAGGTCCAGGGGAAAGCTAACTAGAAATACATAATTGTATTATTGCTCTTTTCTGTGGGGAATGGGAGCTGACCTTCATAACAAAAGTTATGTAATTAGTGCATTAATACCTGAATGGAGGAAGTAAATAATTTTGGACATTCATTCTTCATTTTCTTATTTTTATTCAGAGAATGCTTAGTCATGAAAATTGCTGTTGTTTTGGGATGTTTTATGAAAGTGACACTCAGTTTTACTGTTAACTTCACTGTCTTGTGAACACAGGCTCAGCAGCGTGTCAAGTTATCTATTAAAACTGTACTCCAGCAAATTCGGTAAGTACATTATTGAAATCCTATTTGAGGCATATGAGTTAGTCATCTGCTTAAAGTTAGATGTGCTTGCAGACAGAACTAACTTGCTTATACTACCACATGAACTGCTTGCAGCTTGATCAAGTAAAAATGTCTAGATTCAGTAGAGACAATTGAAGACTGAATTTCCAGTAGCGAACTGATCTCTTTTTTGATCAGTTATCAGATATTGATCTCTTTTACTACTGTCTCTAAGGGAGAGTACCACACATTCAGATTCTTTGTCATTGTTTCTAAACGTGCCTATTTCCATCACTACCAACTGTCTTGATCTTGTCATGATCCAAAATGTAGCTTTTTTTTGTATTTTAACCTCCATTTATTAGCTAAATGGAGGTTTATTAGCTGAAATTCAGGTCATTTTGTCTCTGACTACGTGACTCCCTTGCAGTGCTGAGCTTGCTCCGTAGGTGATTACAGGTGGGAGTCTAGCAGCAATGTAGTCCTCTTAGTGCTGTACAACACTAAGCTCGCATAGCCTACTGAGAAGCAAGGTAAGTTTTGCCAGTTGGTGAATGGTGCTACTTATTGTGTTTCTGGTAACCCACACAGGCTGAGCTAGCATGGATCTTGAAGGTGTTTAGCACCTCACTGTGTGCTGCACAAGCAAGGCCCTAGCTTTGAAGGCACATCTAGGCATGTTTTTTCCTTCAGGTGAGACTTGTTCTTTTCTTGCTTTTGCAGCTCAGAAAGCAAATGATATCCTGGGCTCCATCAGAAGAGAGGAAGTGATTGTCCCTCTCTACTCTGCTCCTGTAAGGCGCCATCTGGAATACTGTGTCCAGGTCTGGAGCTCCCAGTACAAAAATGACGGAGAGTGACTGGAGAGGGTCCAGAGGAGCGTCACAAAGATGAGCTGGAGGCTGGAGCACCTACCCTACAAAGACAGGCCGAGGGAGCTGGGCTCATTCAGCCTGGAGAAAAGGCTGCTGCAGGGTGACCTCATTGCAGCCTTTCAATACCAAAAGGGAGCCTAGAAACAGGAGGGGAGTCAACTCTTTGAAAGGGTAAATAAAACTATTTCCTCTTGTCCTGCTGTTAAGTTGAAGGAGGCAAGATTTAGGTTGGATATCGGGGAAGTTCTTTACTATGAGAGTGGTGAGGTGCTAGAACAGGCTGCCCAGAGAGGTTGTGGATGCCCTGTCCCTGGATGGGGCCCTGGGCAGCCTCGTCTAGTATTAAATGGGGAGCTTGGTGGCCCTGCATGTGGCAGGGGGGTTGGAGATTCGTGATCCTTGAGGTCCCTTCCAACCTCGGCCATTCAGTGGTTAACTTCACTGTGGTATCAGTGTTCACTGTTCTATGAGTAGTGCCCAGCTAGTTTATAATTGTTTCGATTTTTTTTCTTATGGAAAAAAGTGAACCCGCGAAGGGGTTTAAATACTCAAATTTAACCAAAACACCAAACAAACACAGACTTTAAGGTGCAGAAAGCATGCTTTATTTTAAATGAACAATTCTATCTCAAGGAGGTTCAACATCTAACAATTAGATTTAATACTACATTAGAAGAACTACAGCAAATTGAAGTGCAGGGCAATACCTGATATAACAACAGCTTGTTTTCAAACTGTGGTTCACTGCTTAGTTGCCTGTAAGTGACTACTAAGTGTCTAATACTACTACACAAACTCAATCACTGCACCCTACAAACCTCCAAGAGTTGGTACTGCTGCTGCACTTGAGTACCTGAATGGCTTTGTTGATTATGGGGATGGCCAGGTGATGTTACTTTTTTAAAGCCATTCAGGCAGTCAGTGTGTCAGAAGCAGCACCCAAACAGTGGTCGAACAAAGTGCTGGCCGCTTGCACTTTGTTCAGAAATTGTCAGTCAGGTATGGAAATTATGACATAATCAGATCCAATGTAAAACATTAAAGTAATACTTACAGGAGGGTAAATGTAAATATCACTAGTGCCTTACATTTCTGATTCAACATAATTATTTGTGCATGTATGAAATACTATGCACAGTATCCTCTCTTGGTGGTAGGTAATCTTCAACAGGGAGCCCCTCTACCTGTTGAGGCATTCTTAAACATCAACAATGAGTTGAGGCACAAAAATTAGTTAAATGTTGAGCAGGATAGTCGTTTGCCAGGAAACTTTCTCCTACCAACTGTTAATTCCAAAAGTTACATTTCAAAATGTCGTAAAACAAATGGTACAAAACTTCATAACCGTTAACTTCGGCTATATACAGTATGTACATGTCAGTGAAAAAAGTGTTTAAAATTCTTAGGTCAATAATGACTATAAGTCATAACGTATATCTCTGGACTTTGTCTCATTCAGGTAGGTACAAAAATATTTTTTTTTAATATTTACAGATCAGTCCATATATTAATCACTTGTAAAAAGACAAGTGTAAATAATACAGATCAAGCTTTCTAAATTGATCGAATATTAATATTCACAGTGGCAGAATCGGTACCAAATTCATTTCCTAAATTCAGAGTGTAAATTCCACCGTCATTCTTCTGGACATCCATGATGATCAGGGTGGTTAGATCTTCACTAGTTTCAATGTGGAATCTGCCTTGCTGGTCCTGACTGGTAATTTTTCTCCCTCTGCAGTACCATGTTATTTCAGGAGCAGGTTCACCCGAAAAAGCACAAGATAATGTGAGAACTTTTCCTTCATCAATACTGATGTCAGATGGCAGAGCTTCAATTTTTGGTGGTACTCCTTTACAAAACAGGAGAAGAAATACCAAGTTAGTTTGTTTCCACTAAACTTGTGAGGTGTAGCAGGTTTACTTCAAGGACTATTTCAGGATATTCAAAGCACTAACTCTACCAGTAATTCATTGCTCACCTCTCACACCTGATTTAAGCATCTTACTAGTTGAACTTTCCAGTTGAGCCATACTAGATTTCCCCATAATACTGCTGGAGCTCATCTCTACAAAGGATTCTTTCATGGAGGACATGCTTTTGGCAGACATGCTTGCAAATTTCGTTTCAGTCATGCTGCTACTGCTGAAACTGCTGAATGAAGCCTCTTGTTTAGAAGCAGCCATTTGAAAGGATTGAGAAGAAAAACTTTCGTGCATGCTTGCGTCGCCACTTGTCTTCAATACTACCTCCTTTGGAGGTTCTTCAATTAGAGCTGAGGAGCATCACAAACATAGAAGGAAAAACCAATAACATCACATTAACTAAGGAAGTCATGCAGTCTATATGGTTAATTTCACAGAAATGAACAGACAGACAGCTTAGCTCAGTTTGCTTTCATTGGAAAACTGCAATGGAGAGTATAATTGTGTAAAATTGTTTGTTTCAAGATGCCCAAGTTACGAAAATGGTAATTTGGAAATGAAACAAGTAGGAAACAGAATGGTTGCTAGGTTGTATCAGGTGGAAGGGGAAGACGTACTTAAGAAATAGATCGTCAACACACTATTTCCTAATAAAGCCATTATTAGAATGAGAAACTGTGTGTTCAGTTCATAGTTGTAGAAACGATCAGCTACTGCAGCTTTCCTTTAAGCCCAAGCGCAGTCATCCAAGCAAATCATAGTAACCCCATGGTGCTAGGAACAGAGATGTCCTTGTTCAGCCAATAAAATCTTAAATCTGGTTCGTAAGGTACCATAACGGTTTTCAACATAGGATTATTTTGTTTCATTGGATGAGGTTCTGTTAGTAATTCAGGAAAAAGTGCTTGCCAGCACCAGGGTCTTAGCCTAGAAGAAATGTTCAGCTTTCTGTTAACACTCATCTAGGGCTATGAAAGAACATCTGCATGCTTCTCTGTGGGCACTCTGAAGATTTTTCATTTCTAAAGACCATTTCTAATGGTCTTTAGTTTTGTGGATATATCAATACACATAATAAATAGCAACGGGTTAAAATACCTGTATCAACCTTGCTGGCTTTTATCAAAAATCTTTTTAGTAGACATACCACAGCAAAACTACCCCATTAATGTCAACACACGATGCAGAAAATGAACTTACGGAATACAGTCAAAGAGGCTGTAGCAGAGCATTGCCCGTGGTAATTTTTAGCCTTAACTGTGTATTTTCCAGTGTCACTCACTGCAGCATTCCGAATCTCAAGAGAATAAGTGTTTTTAGAGCGAGTCACTCTCATATGTGATGAAACAGCAATCTGTGGAGGATAACATTGTTTCATTAAGATCAGTTCAGTAAAGAATTCTAAGTTTTCAAGTGAACATAAAAAACTAATACTTACAGGTTGATTATTCCTAAGCCATTCAATTTCGGGAGAAGGATTGCCAGAAACTTCACAGGTGAACAACACGTCTTGTCCTTCATTGACGTTTTGAGACTTGGGCTGCATGATAAATGCTGGTTCATTTGAGCGCTCTTTGGACAAGGTAAGCACGTACTGGCATTTAATAACGCCTTCGTCAGTTTTACCTTCGCAGGTGAGTATACCTTCATCTTTATTACTAGCCTTCTTGATAGTTAGTGTGTGATCACTTCCAGAAATGCCATATCTGTAATCATCTGAATTTCTTAGCTCCATTCCATTTAGCACCCATTTTACCTCCGAGGCACCAGGAACGTTGGCTTTCAAAGTCACTTTCTGCCCTTCAGACACGGTCATTTGAGTAGAAGAAGCTCTAACTTCTGCTTTCAATTGTTTGACATCTTCAGTAACAATTGACTTTTTAATGACTTCTTCAATTGCTGCTTTTTCTTCAGCTGCCACTGATGATTTCTTGTGGGTAGAAACAGTAAGTACTTCATCTCCTTTCTCAGCTGATTTATGAGTTTCAGAGACACTTCGTACCTGGGAATGGATATTTTTAAATACTTGGCCGGTAAACTGGAAGCTAGTTTTTGAAATACCTCCTTCTCCCATAATTTCACAAGTGTATTCTCCTTTGTCAGATTCTGTGAGGTCATGGATTTTGAGCTCATATGTGCCATCTGCTGCATAATGGAACTTGAAATGACGGTCTTCTTTCAGTTTTTTGCCATCTTTATACCAAGCCACTTCCCTGACGCTTAAAGCGCTACTTTCAACTGCACAGGATAACTTCACCTTATCTCCAAGGGTTTCTGCTTTCAGTTGCTCTTTTATCTTTGGAGGAGAAGCAGTTGGTAATTTCTCCACTGGTGCTGTTTTGTCTCCAGGTGGTGACTTGGCTTTTGGGTGGGCACTGATGGGTTCGGGAGATTTCACTCGTTTAGGAGACTTAACTGGCTCTGGAGACTTTACACGAGGCTCAGGAGATTTGACTCTCGGAGGTGACGTAATTGCTTTTTCAGGGATTCTTTTTCTTTGAACGGTCAAAGTGAAGTGCGCTTCCTGTCTTCCTTCAGAGTTTTCCACCACAACAGTGTAACTTCCTTCATCTGAAATCTGGACCAAAGAAATTTCAAAAGTAGATTTGTACTGTGTCCGTGTTATTTGGAAGCGCCTGGAAGAAACAATAGGTTGACCCGCACGGACCCATGTTATTGTTGGTGCTGGTTCACCATCAACGTCACACGAAAATCTTGCAGTCTCGCCTTCGGAAACTGTGATTGACCGCGGTTTTGTAAGGATCGTTGCTGGCAGAGTGCTCTTAAATGCCTTATGTACTGTCCTTTCTTCCAGTGATTTCTTTTCTGAGGCAGTGATTTTTTCTTCAGAAGAAGCGTGGTGTTCATATGATAGAAGTGACTCTCTTGTTGCTGACACTTCTGATTTGACCTCTCTTACTGAGGAACTTGCTTCTGTAGCAGATGCTTTCTTAAATGATGAGACTGCATATGCCTCTGTTCTTGTCAGGTCAGGTAAAATTGACCTTGGTACTTCTTCATCTCTCCGCTGGGAAGAGTATGTAGTGTAATCTCCTCCAGTAACATCTAAGGTTGCATAATCAGAACATTCGCCTTTGTAGTTTGTGCATACAGCCCTGTATGTTCCACTGTCATCAATATGGCAGTCGAGAATTTCCAGTGTTAATACCCCGCTGGTATTCGAGAAATGTATCTTACTGCTCTCCTGGAGCTCAATACCATTGTGGTACCACTTCACGTCAGCCGTTGGCTTTGACTGGACATTCAGAATAAACCTGGTGTTGTGGCCACATGGCACACGGTGTGAGCGCATTCTCAGGGTGATGCGAGGAGCATGGTCAAGGGTGAAAGGCTGTTGAGTTAGGACTTCGTATTTCCTTTCCATAGTTTTCTGTGTTTTCAAAGCAGATTTCATGGACTCATATCGAGAAAAGATGTCAAATCTTGCCATCCTTTCAAACCGAGAGAGTGATCTTTCAGTAGAAACCGGGCTAGGTGAACGTGGTCGAGTTCTCTCTGGTGTTGGGGATCTTCTTTCACTTTCCTCGGGAGGTCGTGAACGGGGTCTAATTAATTCAGATACAGGGCGCATCAACTCAATGTATATTGGAGAAAGGGATCTTCTTCTCCTTAGTAATCTGGAAGGAGGTGAAAATTCCCTGTGAACATGTTGCACCATTTCTATTTCTTCTTCTTCTTCTGATGTGATCTCAGTTATTTCTCTTTCCCTCCTTCTCCTAAGTCTGCTCTTTTCCTCTTCTGCCATATATTCCAGCTCACTCTTGTACTCAGAGAGTCTTTGAGTAGCGCCAACAGGACGGAGCAATTCTTCATCCTCTCTTTCAGCCATTATTCTTTGCTTTTGTTTGGGGGGTCTGTAGGCAGCTCTGTCATAGCGCTGACGTAGCTCTGCATAGCTTGCGCTTGTGTCAGCTTTAGTTGGGATATGGTAGCTGGAATACCTCAGCTCTCTCTTTCTTTCTTCCTCTGACTGGACCTGTGTTCCTGCAGTCGAGTACCGAAGCGCAGACAGCTCAAAGCGTGGAGGGCTTCTACTTGGTGGGGAAGCAGAAAAGCCTAGCTCAAGCTCTTCTTCGAGGCGCAGTCTTTCCTCTTCAGTTCTCTTCATGGCTAAATAGTCCTCAATAGGCAGGAGTAATTCCTCATCAGATAAATCACCAAGTGACCGCCTCCTTGGTCTGTAGTAAAATTCGTAATCTGGAGACGGTGCACGCCGACGTGCTGGTCTCACAGTTTCAAGATCATCTTGTGTTAGCTTTGGTATGCGCCATTTAGGCTTATACTGATCAGAAATGCGTGGCAGTGGCATCACGTAGAACTGCTCCCACCTGGAAAGACGTATGCGTTTCTGGCGTTTCTGAACAGTTCTCTCAAGTTTTCCTGGCATTTCATACTGGTCTCGCAGCCTCTTGTACCATTTCATATCTGACAGAGGCACAAAGTGTTTAATGGTCTGATCTTCCTCAAGAGTAGTGCGCACATGTTTGCGAGGCTCTGGAACCTCATACGGCATACGAAGTTTTCTTTCTTCCTTCTTTTCTTCTTTCTTAATTTCATATTCACCTTTGACAGTCTTAGTGCTGACAGCTGGTTTGTATAAGATAGCAGCTTCTCTGAGAGCCTCTTGTGCAGTTTGTGTCAATGGAACAGCTTCAACCCCAGAAAGGATCTCTGCCATTCTTAAGGTCTTGTCAATTTGCCTTTGTACATGCTTCTCCCGCTCTTCTTCAGTCTTGTACTCACGCTTGACATATTTCAGGCGTTCGACTTTTAGATAAGCCTGGCAGCTTGTAGATCCAGCGCTGTTTGTTGCAGTAACTCTGTAATAACCGCTGTCTTCCGGTAAAGTATCTCTGATATGCAAAGCATAGTAATCTAAACCTTCATGAATTATATCAAAGTTAGGACCAAAGGATAGAGGTTGACCATCTTTCTCCCATGTCAGTGTCGGCTTTGGTATACCAGATACCCTGATCTCAAAACTGATGTTTTGGCCTTCTTGGCATTCAGCATTGGCCAGCAGCCTTTTAAACATTGGCCTCAGCGTAGTATCTGCTGGAGGTGGATGCGGAATCACAGTCAGCTTAGCTTTGCAGCTGTCTTCCCCATATTTATTGCGTGCTATAATACTGTATTCAGCATCGTCCTCTTCAGTGACTTTATTGATGATGAGTTGGTAAAGACCTTTGTCTGATTCAAAAGTATACTTATCGTCATCACCAGGTTTGATTCTCTGGCCCGATTTGAACCACGTCAATCGAGGTTCTGGGTGGACTGTTATAGTTACACCAAACCTGACATTTTCTCCAACATATGCAGTGCGATTATACAAAGGCAAAGTAAATTCTGGTGGATGCTCTAAGAGTCTCATTGCATCAACCCGGCGTTTCACTTTCCTAACAGCTCTACATCTGTAGTGCTCAGACATTTCTCTCACACCTTTAACAAAAAGTTCTGCATAAGAGCTGTCTTCACCGTAGTCATTTACAACCTTGCATCTGTAGGTTCCATCATCTGATTTAGAAACATCTTTGACATACATTGTTGCCACACCTTCTTCATAATTGATTTCATATTTCTCATTGTTTTCTAGTTGCCTCATACCGAAGTACCAGGTGACCTGTGTGGACTGATCATAGTTTTCAATCTTACACACGTATTTGGCATGCCCTCCTTCTTCTGCAGCAGCATGGTTTATCTGCCCAGCAATGGGACCAATGTCTATTGGAGCAACTTTAACTTTGGCCACTGTTACACCTTTCTGAGATCTAATTGCACCTCCACAGGAAATACGGGCTACTGACACAACTGTGTTCCACTCCTTCTTTACTAGCGTGTGGTAGTAACGCCTGTGTCTTAAGGTCTTGATGGTTTTAGTGCTGGTCTTCTCTGTTTTCTGTTTAAGCCACGTGTGATTAAGTGCTTCAGCAGCTGTCATTCGAGCTTTTCTTTCCTTTACTAACAGGCGATCGATGAAGTCCATAGCCTCAATGCTTATGTCTTTGAATGCTTCATCATCAAAATTGTATTCAGCATTTAGAATATTTTCAATAACTTGTTGATTTGTTTCAGCAATGAAAGGATTAATGCCGCTGAGAAGTATGTAGGTTAGAGCACCAACTGACCACATGTCAGTTGCTGTGCTGACCAGATCATGATGATGTACTTCAGGTGCATAATATTCAGGTGAAGTGAACTGAAGTCTAAAGCTGTCTCCAGGCTTCAGTTGTCTGGCTTGACCAAATTCGACAATTTTAACTACAGAGCTCCTTCTTGTGAAATAAATAATATTGTCTGGTTTGATATCAAAATGTCCAATGCTGTGGCGATGTAAGAATTCTAGTGCATCACAGACCTGGCGTACATAACTTACTATTTCTCTTTCATTCAGTTCAAATGAAGCTGTGCTGATTCTTTCAAAGATATCGACTCCCGAAATGAATTCAAAGATCATGACCAATTCTTCAAGGCTCTCAAACGATTCGTGAAGATACAGGATATTTCGGTGCCTAGCAATATTTAGAATAGAAATTTCTTTCTTTACCAAAACTTGGTCAGCACCTTTTACTTTGACAAACTTAGCCAGGTAAGTCTTCTTTGAAACTGCCTCAACGCAGCGGTGTGCAATGCCAAACTGCCCACGTCCAAGCTCTTCTGCAATCATGTATTTGTCGTAGAGTTCCTTCGTAGAATAGTGAGCAGCTTTAGCTGTGGTGACTTCTCTGGTTTCATCAACCTCTTCATCATAGTTCATTACTCTAGTCTTATCTTCCTTTGTTATAATTGGATCAGTAGGTTCAGAAGGCTGGCTTTGGCCAAACTTGTTTTCTGCAATTACACGGAACTGATAGGTGGTCTTGCCAAATAGGTTCACTACTGTGTATCGTGTCTCACGAGCTTGTGCAACACGGATCCATCGCTCTGCTGTTGTAGCACGTTTCTCAATAATGTAGTTTACGATCCTGCTCCCACCATCAGTGGCTGGTTCAATCCAGGTTAAGTTGACTGAATCCCTCGAAATGTCTGTTACTTTCAAACCTCTTGGTGGATCAGGCACATCAGCCACATCTAATTCAACTGTTTTTTGATCAATTCCAAATCTGTTTTTGGCACAAACAATGTAAAAACCTGCATCTTTTCTGTCAACACCATTTGGGAAAACAAGAGATGTGAATGATCTTGTAACAATGACTTGGTAATGTCCATTAGTATCAATGAGATCCTGTCCCTTCTGCCACGTGATCACAGGGGGAGGCTTGCCACTGAATGGGATCTTGATGCTCACTACTTCCCCTCGGAGGGCATGAACGGCTCCCATACCTTCCAGGTTTTTGGGCAAGTGAATCTTTGCAGGAACTGGAACAAAAAGAGGAAGGAAAAAACAACACATGAGCAAAAACACCTGAGAAGAGCACCAATAATCTGACTGCTCAAAATTTAACAAGAATCTGTCTTGGGAATTGAGACCCTTCATTTACCTTCAACATCCAAAGAGGCAGTGCCAGACACTGATCCTCCTTGATTGGTAGCTCTAACTTGATATACTGTGGCATCATCATCTGTTACATTTGTAATGATTAGCTGGTGGTATCCACCCTTGAATTCCTGTATTTTGATCTTTTCACCATCCGGCATGATTTCTTTGCCCTGCCTGTACCATTTGACGACTGGTTTAGGATGACCAGTGACTTTGCAGACAAATGTGGCGTTAGCTTGAAATTTCACATTCAGGTTTCTTAGTTCTTCCTTGAAATGTGGAGCTTGAATTGGTACATCAGATTTTGGAATGACTGGTTGTGATACCTCACTCCACTCGCTTTCACCACCTAGATTTTCACATTTTACACGGAACTCGTATTCAAGGCCTTCAATAAGGTCTTTCACAGAGAATACGGTTTCACGAATTTCATCTGTTGTTACAGAAATCCACTTGTTTTGTTTCTTCTCACGCTTCTCAAGATAGTATGTTCTGATCTTCGCACCTCCATCACTCGCAGGTGGCTTCCATGAGACAACACAAGAATCTTTTGTGATAGCACTTGCAACTGGCTGACCAGGTTGTCCTGGTTTTTCTGTAAAGAATAAAGAGATTCAAACATTGAAGTGAAGTGAACTTGCCTTAGTAATTACACAGGCATACTGAACTGGATATTTTGGTGTTCACTTACCAAATGGAGGCTTCATAATGACAACTGATGAGACTTCCAGTGCTTCACTAATTCCATATGTATTCTGAGCAGAAACACGGAAATAATAGCCTGCGTTTTCAGTTAGATTAACAATTCTACAAGTTGTGCCTGAAATGCTTGAAGATACAAGTTCCCATTCTGCTCCTTCCTTGGCTTCACGTTTCTCTATGACGTAATTTGTTATCATAGCACCTCCATCGTCCTCTGGTGGTTTCCAGCTAATCACCACAGAGTTCTTTAGTACAGATTCTATAACGATCGGCCCTTCTGGTTTATCTGGCTTATCTGTAAAACAGAAAGCAGCATCTTTTTAGTTCTTCTTTTGCTACTCAGTATTTTAGAAAATATTCCACAAATACACCGAAAATAGAATTCTTTACCTTGTATTTCCACATTAAGTACGGTGTCAACTGTTCCAAACGTGTTACTGAGTTGCACTTTGTACTTCCCAGCATGAGTTTTGTGCTGGACATTCTTAATTGCAAGATGAGTATACTGCTCTGTGTTCTCAATAGTAACTGATTCTGATCCTCTCAGAGGTTTGTTGCTATGGAACCAAGTTATTGCTGGTACTGGTCGGCCAATATACACAACGTGAAGGCGGAGAGTGCCACCAGCACCAGCATAGTATTTCTCTTTCAATGGGAAGCCAGGATGGAACTGAGGAGGAGCCTGCAACAATAGCTTGCCACTAGTTTCAATTTCTCCAACATCGTTGGTAGCCATACAAGTGTAGAGACCTTCATCCTCTTGTTCATCTGTTAATACTGTCAATGTATGGTTGCGTCCATCAGATGACATTTTGTATTTTCGGCTCTGCACCAATTCTTTGCCAAAGCGGTACCATTTAATATCAGGAAGAGGTCTCCCAACAATCTGGCATGTCAGCTGAGCTGCTTCACCCAGTTTAGTTGTAACATCCTGCATTTCTTTTCTTATGGCAGGTGCTTCTCCAGCTAAAAGAAAGAAAAAAAAAAAAAAAAAAAAAAAAAAGGATGACAATTAACACGAAATGTTCCTCTATTCTTATTTACTGAAATTTAACCTTCATTTACACTTGTGCCTCTTACATTTGAACAACTGGACTGTGCCTTAGGACAGTCCTGTTGGCAAATAATTTGTAAAGCACAGTCAGTGTATCACTGTGGTTTATGACACATGACATCACAGCAGTATTGCAGCAAATATGACAGTGTATTTTTTGCTTACATGTTAATTTAGTTTTCACTGCCATAGCAGTCCTTCGAGGTCTGCTGAGGCCAGTCTGATTTTCTGCAAAAACACGGAATTCATATTCTGTGGCCTCCAATAAACCTCCTACTGTAAACTGTCTGTCCTTGATGAGTTCTTTATTGCATTTTTTCCAGGTGCTTTCTCCAGACTGTCGATATTCAACCCAGTATCCAAGGATCTCTTTGCCACCATCACTTTCAGGTCGTTCCCATTCCATTGTAATGCTGTCCTTCGATATTGAAGTGATCTCAATTTCTCCAGGTTGGCTTGGTTTGTCTGAAAATTGCAAAATATACAGAAATGAAATTCCTTTCTGAATGTTACTAAATTGTTTTTCACAAGATCTATTAATGCAAACATTTTCTTACCAAATGGATCCTTGCATACAACTGGTTCAGAAGCAGGACTTGCTTCACTTTCACCAATTTCATTTTGAGCAACAACACGGAACTGATATTCAGCATCTGGAACAAGTCCGGTGACTGTGTACATTGTAGTAGTGATCTGCGTTTTGTTATGCCGGACCCATTTTTCTGTAGATGTCTCCTTACGTTCAATGTAGTACCCAGTTACACGAGAACCACCATCATCTTTAGGTCTGGACCAGGACAAGTTAACTGAACTCTTTGTGACATCAAGCACTTCAGGTGGGTTGTTTGGAGGCTCCGGAGGATCTGATAACAATAAGATAATAACAAGAACACGATCAGTAGAAATAATAAAGCCATAGCATTCAACTGTTTGCACATACTATTGCACTTGTAGAAGCATAATGTAAGTAAGCAAGCAGTAGTCATTAAAAAAAAGTTTTAAAAAATTTAAAATGGGGACTTACTCAGCGGTGTCTTTGGTACAGCTGGTTCTTCAGATTTGAGAGATTTGCTAATGCCAAAATGATTTTCCGCAGAAACACGGAAGTGATATTCCACATTTTCTTTTAGACCTTTCACCACCAAAGATGTCCCTTTTACTCTAGAATCAACAGTGTACCAGGCAGTCTTTGGTACTTCTCGTCTCTCAACAATATAACCTAGTATATCTGCACCACCATCATCTGTAGGAGGTCTCCAGCTTACTCTGACAGAACGAGCTTGTATATCATCATACTCAAGAGGCCCTTCTGGTGGATTTGGAATGCCAATCACTCTGACTTTAATATACACAGCTTTTTTGCCACACTTGTTTTCAAGTGCCAGATCGTAGGTGCCAGAATCTTCTCTTTCTGCATCTTTGATCACAAGTTCTGTGTGAGTTTCGGAGGTTGCAATCATGGCCCTTTTGCTGATGTCATGTCCTTCTTTGGTCCATTTGCATACCGGAATGGGCTTACCCTTAATGGGTATTGTAAGCCTGATAACTCCACCTTGTCTCACCATGAGACCTTCCTGGTATTTTTCATCAAGTTCAAAGTCAGGATATTCTGTAAAGAAAATTAACACCTCAGGCCACGTGTGTTTTACAGGTATACACTTTAGCTAAATATTTCTTTAAGATGGGTTTCACTAGGAGTTAAGATGTGAAGTGTCTTACCAAGCATTTCAGTAATTTTGACCGTTCCTGGCACTTCAGCAGGTTCTCCTGGCCCACCAGCATTACAGGCTAGCACACGGAATCTGTACTCTGCGCCTTGTGGTAGATGTGTCAAAGTGTATTCACGAATCTTGGTGGGAGTGGTATTGCATTTGGTCCATTCAAATTGATCTACCTTCTGCATCTCAATTAAGTAGCCGGTGACTTTAGAGCCACCTTCATCTTCTGGTGGACTCCAAGCCAGAGAGACAGATGTTCTTGTAGTGTCAGTGACTCTTGGATTCTGAGGTTTCCCTGGAGGAGCTGGAAGAGAAGACCACATGAGGGCTCAGTAAGATCATCTTTATGAAGATTTAAAACACATAACAAATACAAACTTCCAGCATAAGATCTGTATGTAGTCACTATAGGATTTATAAAGGGAAACTTGGAAGAAGTTGAAAAAGAAAGAAAAAGATTTTCACTAATACTTTTTTCTTGGTTCCTTCCAGTCAGAATCTCCTCTGCTGTTCATAAACATATGCAAATAAATTTTCAAATTACTAAAAAGAGTGACTTTCCGTTCCGTTCTGCCATAATATGCTTAATCTATGTAGGAAATTACTTACCAATTGGATCCCTGGCAACAACAGACTTGGAAGGACGACTGGGTTTCCCAGCACCTCTTGCATTGATTGCTGTGATGCGGTGTTCATATTCTAATCCTTCAACCAACCCAGTGGAACGGTAACGAGTCATAGTGACTGGAACTTTGTTTGCACGAATCCATCTATCTGCTCTAACTTCTTTGCGTTCCACAATATAACCAGTAATCTGAGAGTCACCATCGTCATCTGGAGGATGCCAAGTTAATGTCATACCATCTCGAGAGACATCAAACACTTCTGGAGTGCCAGGAGGGCCAGGGATACCTGTAAAAAGGAAACACAGACTTAGCGAAGAAAGCATCAATAATTTTACACAGAGAAATATACAATGTACTATGAATGATAATGTAGTATCAACATCGTATCAAACTCTTTTAAATCAAAAAATATCAAAGTACTTTACAACCTAGGCCAATGAAATAATCCTGCTTTTGTAAGGGGGTGTAAACCAAATTTTCTGTAATAGTAGATAGATAGCTAACAATAGATCTGAGCACAAAAAAGACCGTGCTTACTGTCCACATTCTCTGTGGTGCTTTTACAATACTTAAGTAAGCCTATGGATAGTGTTTTTCCCCAGTAACATACAAAGGCTACAGTGTACCACAGTGTATCCCATTATTTGGCAAAAGAAGGTGATTTAGGAAAATCATCTGTGTGTGGCTACATAAGCCATGTAAACGTGCATATTTTGTTCTTAAAGGTAGACTTACGAATTCTGCTCTTGCATTCTATAATCTCAGACTGCAGGTAAGATCCAATTCCAAAGCGGTTTGTAGCAGCCACACGGAACACGTATTCTGCACCTTCAACAAGCCTGGTGAACTTGTATGTTGTTCTGGTTACTGACTCTGAAACTGGCAGCCATCCAGGACGGTGAGCGTCACGCTGCTCTACCACATAGCCACTAAGTGTAGCTCCACCGTCCAGCTCAGGTGGCTCCCAGGAGATGGTTACATAATTTGAATCAATTTCATCAATTCGGATAGGTCCAACAGGTGGTCCAGGTTTGTCTATGAAAAATAAAATTAAAAGCCAAAAAATAATGTTGAGAGAAGAATCATATCGATGGGAGCAAAGTTCAGACAAATAAAGATCACGGATGATTACTTTCAGAAGTTCTTACCAAGGATTATAACTTTTATTGTATCAGTAACTGTTCCAGTTGTGTTCTTCAGTTCAAGTGTATACTCTCCAGTGTCATGAATGGTGGTCTCACGAACTGCCAGTTTAGCCATTTTGGCAGCAGCCTCCATTTTGATGCGTTCTGATTCTTTTAGTTTAGAACCAGCCAAGAACCAAGATGCAGCTGGAGGTGGCCGTCCTCCAATTGGAATAGCTAACTCAATGGGCTTGCCAGCAGGTACATGAATTGTCTTCTGAGGTATTCCGGCAAGGTCAATTGTCGGCAGAACTAAGAAAAGAAAGAAGTACATTGATTTTCTCAGAATATGTTTTATAAATCTTCCATTCACTTGGTGTCAGTTTCACACTGTTATTTTTAGCAGTAGATACTTACCTTTTTGGTCCTGTACTGTTACTGCTGTGACAATCTCTCGTGCTTCTGAAACACCCTTCTGATTCTGTGCTCTGACCCTGAACAAGTACTGTTCGCCTTCATTGAGAGAGATAATTGTATGTTCATAGACAGTAGGCTTTACTGTCACTACCTTCAACCATCTTTCTGTTCCAGCTTTGCTGGCCTCAATAACATAGCCAGTCAATCTGCTGCCACCATCATGTGGTGGTTTCTCCCAAGCAAGAGTAACAGTTGATTTGGTGATGTCAATCACTTCCAGTTTTTGTGGTGGCATAGGTACATCAGATACTAATACTGCGTCAGATGTCTCACAAGCTTCACCAATGCCATAAATATTTTCTGGCAGTACTCTGAAATAATACAAAGCTCCTTCCAGAAGTCCAGTAACTCTATAAAATGTCTTGCTGCATTTGGTAGTGACAGTCTTGTAAGCTCTCATGGAAGCTTCACGTTTCTCAATTATATAATTGCTGACAGGGGCTCCACCATCAATGGTTGGAATGTCCCAAGTAAGTGTTGCAGAATCTCTTGATACTTCCTTAATTCTCACTGCAGCTGGTGGACCGGGTGTATCTAAACCAAAAAGAAAATATTTTTTTTTCTTTGAGATCCCTTCCTCAGATTGAGTTCTGAATTAAAACAACAACAATAAATAATAACAATAACAGTAGGATTTCATTTATAAATGGGATTGTTTGGTCTGGAAAAGAGGAGGCTCACGGGAGACCTTATTGCTCTCTACCACTATGTGAAAGGAGGTAGATCATGGACTCTTGTTCCGGATAACAGCGATAGAATAAGAGGCAGTGGCTTTAAGTTGAGCCGGGGAGGTTCAGGTTGGATATTAGAAAAAATTTCTTCTCAGAAGCAGCGGTAATGCATTGGAACAGGCTGCTCAGGGAGTGGTGGAATCACTGTCCCACGAGATTCTCAAGAAAATAGTAGATGTGGCACTTAGGGACATGGGTTTAGAAGGCATGGTGGTGGGACTAGATGATTTCAGTGGTCTTTTCCCACCTTAATAATTCTACGACTGTAGCTCAGCTTTAGAACTTCATATTTTCCTCTATTTCTTTGACTTCTTCTCAAACAATTTCATGCTGTTTGAAACTACAAACTTCCTTTGGAAATGACTGAATTTCTTACTCCTCAGTAACATGCACCACAAGTAGTCTAATAACCATGTATAACTGTAGAATTACTTACCATACACTTTCACAGAAATAGTTGCTGATTTTTTTCCTGATTGATTTTCAGCTTCAATTACATACTTTCCAGCATCGTACCGATTAACTTTATCCACAATAAGTAGAGTGTAGCTGTCTGTAGTATCAATAATACCTCGACTTACAAGGTCAATACCCTGCTTGCTCCATGTGATTACAGGAGCAGGTCTACCCGACACAGAGACCATCAGACGCAGGGAACCACCAGCTCTCACTGTTACTGTCTTCCTCAGGTCATCAGCAAGCTCAAGCTCAGGTTTTTCTGATGAAGAGTACAAGAAACGTGAAATGAATTAATGTTTTAGTAGTTTTAAAAGAAAATAGAATTATTCTTTAAAATACACATTGAATTTTTCAAATTACCTATTCTTTCCACAGGTTCTATTTCTGCTGATGATTCACTAAATTCACTCATACCATTCACATTGGTAGCAGCAACTCTAAATTGGTATTTCTGGGTTGTTTTAAGACCAGTTACGGTGAACTCAGCATTCCTCAGAGTGGGAGTTGTATGTGGTCGGTACCACTGTTCAGTACCTTCTTCCTTCATCTCAAGAACGTAGCCTAAGATGTCAGCACCACCATCATATGTGGGCTTTGACCACGCTAAACTTATGCTGTGCATAGTAGTGTCCACAACTCTTGGAGCTGAAGGTGCTGCAGGAGTATCTTTGAAAAACAAGAAAATGTATTTCACGTTGGTTAAGGGAATATTTTACAGTTAAAAATAACTTATCAACAGTATAAACTGGGAAATGCATTTAAAATGAACTACAGCTTCTTCTAAATTTTTTCAAATACTGTCTAGATCAGTGAGTTCCTATGTCTTTCTGAGTATCCTAGTTGAAGCATGAATTTGGTTTTATGCTCCATTATTATAAGTAAAAGTTAAAATATATTTTAAATGTGGCAACTTACATGATGGTTCCTTGCATAACATATATTGTGAAGCTTCGCTAGGCTCACTGTTTCCAGCAGCATTCACTGCAGTGACACGGAACTGGTACTGACCACCTTCCATAAGACCAGTAACTTTCAGTCTGGTGTCATAAATAGTGTAATCTCTGTTCACTCGTGTCCAGCGCAGACTTTTCCTTTCACGTTTGTCTACAAGATAATCCTTAATCTCACTGCCACCATCTGATTCTGGTTTTGTCCACTGAATGATGATGTGTTCCTTGCCAACACTCACTTCTTCAGGAGTACCAGGCTGTGTTGGGATAGCTGTTGGTTTTAAAAATGAAGGGAAAAAAATTGTTTTACAAATTCTTTACCTATGACAGACATTCCACACATACTGACACAGAATGGAAGGTAGTAACACTCACTGAAAGCATTCCTGGCAATGATAGGTTCTGTTTCAAGTGGAACACCTGGCCCATATTTGTTGACACCTCTGACACGGAAGATGTACTCATTATTTTTAATAAGTTTTGTTACCACACATGATAATGTCTGGCATTCAGCCTCAACAATAACCCAGTGAAGTCTGCTGGTTTCACGCCTTTCTACAATGTAGTGAGTGATTTGTGCACCTCCATCCTCCTCAGGAATATTCCACGCCAGAGTGCACTTCTCTTCAGTTATCCTGCTTACTGTGATTTTTCCTGCGCATGGACCTGGTGAATCTGAGTAGAGGTAGAAATAAGCGTTATTATTAGCAACTAAGGAAAAATTCCTCACTCTTATTTTTACAGCAACACTTGTCTTTCTTGTTTAGTTTTTGGTTCTGTTGTTTGTTTGTTTTTTAATCTAATATACATTAAGCACAAATATTGATCACGAAAAACGTACCAAGCACTTTGACAAGAACAGAAATTTGCTTTGTCCCACTGGCATTTTTCACTGTTAGAGTATATTTTCCACTATCACTTCTGTCACAGAACTTGATAATTGCAATGGCTCGTTTGCTGGTGTACTGCAGAGATATCTTTTCACATAGGTCCAATTCCTTATCTCCTTTGGACCAGAAGACTTTTGGTTCTGGTTTCCCACCAATGGCCGCATCAAGAACAAGATCAGATCCAGCCCTAATGGTTACAACTTCTCCCTGCAACCTGGTATCGAGTTCAGCCTTTGGTGGTGCTGTCAGAGGAAAATAAATAAATAAATAAATTACAAATTAGAAGATGGTATTAAAAATGGAACGCCATGTACTTAGTTGTTCCAAATGAATATTTCTTACAGTATTCATCTTTGCAAATGACAGCACCGGTTGATTCAGATCCTTTGCTAATCACACCAGCTGCATTCTTTGCTAGAACACGGAATTCATATGCTTCATCTTCACCAAGAGCTGTCACTGTAAAGAAGTTTTCTGAGACTATGGTATAATTGCATTTCAGCCAGCGTCCATCACCAGATTCATTATATGGTTTCCGCTCAATGATGTATCCAATAACTTTACTTCCACCATCGTAAAGTGGTGGTGACCAGCTCAGGGACACTGTAGATCTGGTGACATCTGTCACTTCTGGCCTTCCTGGTGGATCTGGAGGAATAAAACAGAAAATGAGAAATGCCATTCTATTTTAACTTAATATACAAAACAACTATTGAAAATAATACTTACCAACTGGATTTTGAGCCACTACAGGTCTGGAAGCTTCACTAGCTTTGCTAACACCTGCAGCATTTAGAGCATAGGTTCTGAATTGATATTCTAGCCCTTCCACCAGCCCAGTGATTTTGAAGTTGCATTCACAGCATGGCACTTTATTTTCCTTCACCCAAAGGATGGTGTTGCGCTCTTTCTTTTCAACCCAGTATCCAATGACTTTGCTGCCACCATCATGATAGGGTTCCTCCCAACGAATTGCCATTGCATTTGCAGACACGGAATAGACTTCTGGCCTTGAAGGTGGGCTTGGTGGGACTAAACACAAATGGGAGGTTGGGAAAATATTAGTTATTAAAAATATAACAGCCAGAAGAGAACAACAACTTAAAAGTAAAAATGTTTCACTTACCAAATGGATGTTCAGCAACTACAGTTTTTGATTCAAGGGGTTTGCTGACTCCAAATCTGTTTTCTGAGCTTACTCGAAAACTGTACTCCTGGTATTTTGTGAGACGGGTGACTTTGATCTGTGTACGTTTTACACTCGAATTTACCAGCTGCCATGCTGTTGTGCCAGATTCACGTTTCTCTACAATGTAGTTTGTAATATCACTGCCACCATCGTCTTCAGGTTCTTTCCAGGTCAACACACAGGATTCAGCAGAGACCGATGATATTTCAATTGGGCCAGTGACTGGACCTGGCCGTCCTATGACTACCACTGTGACCGTGAATGTTTTCACGCCAGCAGTGTTTTCAAGCGTGAGGTAGTATTTCCCAGAGTCGCCTCTCATACTGTCCTTTACAGTCAGTGTGGTTCTGTCTTTCGTTGTCTTGATGGTAACTCTCTCAGTTTCCTTCAGCCTCATCTCCTCAAGTTTCCATGTCACTTTTGGAGCTGGGCGGCCACTAATTGGTATATCAATAGTAAAAGTGCTTCCAGCCTTGCATGTTATGAGTTGTCTGCTTATTTCACTGAGATCTGCTGTTGGTTCAATCTGTGGCTCTTTAATAATAACAGAAGAGAAAGCTTCTCTTGGCTCACTGTAGCCAGCATCGTTCTTTGCCTTGACCCGGAACTCATATTCAGTGTTTTCCACAAGGCCTTCAACAGTGAAAGTAAGTTGCTTGGTTTGACCAGCTGGAATCCATTTGTCAGAGCCTTTCTGCTTCATTTCAAGAAGGTACCCAGTAACACGACTACCACCATCATGGTCAGGTTTAAGCCAAGCTAAAACTACAGAAGATTTGGTAGTATCAACAATATCTAATCTCTTAGGTGGTGCAGGTTCTTCAGTGGCTACAATTGGTTCCGTCAACTCACAAGGTTCACCTACGCCATATTCATTTTCTGCTGACACTCGGTAGTAATATGGAACACCTTCTGCCAGATCAGTGACCTTAAAGATTTGTCGAGTGCATTTTGAACTCACCACTTGCCAGCTACGACGGCTTGCTTCCCGTTTTTCCACAATGTAGTGATGAATACGTGAACCTCCATCCAGTACAGGAGCATCCCACATTAAAGTAATAGATCCTCGGGTCACATCCTTAAATGTAATAGGACCAGGTGGACCAGGAGTGTCCAACACCTTGACAGTAAATGTAATTGACTTACTTCCACTGTTGTTTTCCACAGTAAAGACATATTTGCCAGCATCGTTTCTATTGCATTCCTCCACAGTCAATGTGCTAAATGAGTCAGTGGTTTGAATGTCAGCACGCAAGTTCAGATTTGCATCTGCTTTGGACCACACAGCAGTAGGAACAGGCCTTCCAGAGAAGGCAATAAATAGGCGAATACTTGCACCTGCTCTCACAATGTGAGTCTGCTTGAAGTTTGCATCAATGTCAATTTCAGGTGCAGAAAGCCTGTCTACAGTTTGGACTGATGCAGGAACTTCACAGCTTTCTCCTTTGCCAGCACCATTGACTGCACTCACTCTGAATTTATAGTGTTCTCCTGCCTCCAGATCAACCACGGTATATTTAGTAGCAAGAACAGTCTCTGCATTGACTTTCTGCCATGTTTCTAGATCAGCTTTGCACATCTCAATAATGTATCCAATTATTTCCATACCGCCATCAAAAACTGGTTTGGTCCACTCTAAGCTTACACTAGTCTTTGATGTATCCGTCACCCTTACGACATTAGGTGCACTAGGTGGGCTAACTGGTTCTCTGCATTTAATTAGCTTTGAAACATCACTTGGAGGTCCAACTCCTGCAGCATTTTCAGCCATGACATGGAATTCATATTCATTGCCTTCAATAAGGCCAGTTACTCTGTATCTGTTCTCAGCAATGGGCCTCTTACTGATCACTTTAACCCAGCGCATGCTCTTCTTTTCTCTCCTTTCTAGAATATATTCATTTATCTCACTTCCACCATCTGACTTCGGTCTTGCCCATGTCAGAGTGATACTGTCTCCTGTTACGTTAGTGGGCTCTGGTGTTCCTGGGGCATCAGGAAGAGCTAAAAAAAAAAAAGAAAAAAGAAAAAAGAAAAAAAGGAAAAGAAAAACATAATTAGAAATAGAAGATTGTAACTCTACAGTTATTTCCACAGAATGAGATGGAAACTTACTGTAAGGTATTTGTGCTACAACTGGATCAGACTCCAATGGTCTGCCAACTCCAAATTTGTTTACTGCAGAGACACGGAACTGGTACTCATTGCCTTTAATTAATTTAAGTGCAGTGTAGCTGCAAGCTTCACACTTGTCATCAACTAATGCCCATGCAATCCTGCTGGTTTCACGCTTTTCAATGATGTAATGGGAAATAGAAGCACAACCATCATTAGCAGGAGGCTCCCACCATAATGTCACTTTTTCTCCAGTGATGTTTGTGAATCGTATTGGTCCACCGACTTTTCCTGGCGTGTCTGCAAAATAAAAAGTTTGGAATTTTAATTTATTGGCACTTAGGTAAAATATTGGTATAAAAAGTTGTACTAAAAGCATTTGGTGTGATACCTTGTATTCTGAATGTAATATCTTCTCGTTTAGTGCCTGATGCATTTTTGGCTTCTACTGTGTACACTCCACGATGATCCCGGGTAGCATCTCTAATGAAGATTGTGCTATATCCAATACCTGTAGTTATTTCTATACTCATTGTTTTTTCAATCTCCTTGCCATCCTTAAACCATGTCACCTTAGGTACTGGACGTCCTTTAATTAAAGCTTTAAGTCTAATGCTCTCTCCAGCTTTAACAGTTAGGCCTTCAAAGTGCTCAGGGCCAAATTCAATTGTTGGAGCAACTGAAAAAGGAAAATATAGTCTTCTTAACTCAGTAAATATAAAACATTGTTATATACAGAATTACAAACTATAAGCTTATTTTTCCTGTTAGCAACATTCTACAACAGGTGAAAAAGACTATTGTATGTTGTTACTCTAATGTAGCAATGATTACACATGTCTGTCAGGTTTGGGTCCTCCATTTAGTTCCTCCTATGCTGGAGCATGATTCTGAGTTGAGTGGAAGGGCAGTCAAACATTCCCCCCCCCCCCCCGTGACCTCCCATCTTCCACAAGGTCTACTTGGCTCCAGTATTCAAACAATTATGTTAAGAAATCTTACCATTTTCATCTCTGGTCATGATATAGCCTGAAGACTGTGAAGGTGGGCTGATGGTACCAACAGCATTTCTTGCAAGCACTCTGAATTCATATCGATCACCTGGACTAAGTCCTGTAACTGTATATTGGCATTCACTGACATCAGTAAAGTTACATCTCAGCCACCGGTCTTCACTTCCTTGCCGCTTCTCAATACTGTAGGCCACAATCTTACTGCCTCCATCACGCAGTGGGGGGGTCCATTTAAGAGTGACTGTTTCTCTGGTGACATCAATGTAATCAGGAGTACCAGGTGGATCTGAAAGGGGGGAAAAACAATGAAGAATTATTTTTTATTACTGTTCACCATAATCTAGAACACTAGAATTTTGGGGGATGACTGGTCATTCACTCACCTACTGGAGAGACTGCCAAAGTAAACTTGCTTGGCTCGCTGGCTCGGCTTAGACCGGCAGTGTTTTCTGCATACACTTGGAACTGATAATCCAGACCCTCAACTAGCCCAGTAATCCTGTATTCTCTGCTAGATATTAATGCAACATTAACCTTCTGCCACAAAATACTGTTTCTCTCCTTCTTTTCAACGTGGTAGCCAATGATTTCTGAACCGCCATCATAAGCAGGAGCATCCCACGCTATGGTCATTCCATCAGCAGTTACATTGTATACAACAGGCTTGCCAGGTGCACCTGGTGTTCTGAATTGATGCTTTGCCACAACATCTGCTGAGACAAGAGGTGGGCTTACTCCGTATCTGTTTTCTGCACGGACTCTAAACTGATATTCAGTGTCTTTAACGAGGTTTGGTACTTTGAAAGTTGTTCTAGCAGCACTCGAGCACACCAGCTTCCAGTTCATTTGAGAAGTTTCTCTTTTCTCAATACTGTAGCCAGTAATTTCACCTCCCCCATCATCTTCAGGAGCTTCCCATGACAAAACTACACTATCTGCTTTGACTTCATCTAGTCTTAAGGGTCCTTTTGGCTTAGATGGTGGACCAAGAGTGATGACAGTGATTGTAAATGTTTTTCTGGAGACAACATTATCAAGAATCAAAGTATATTTGCCACCATGCTCCTTTTTCACATTCTTGATACTTAAGCTTATCTTGTTTTCAGTTTTCTTGAAACGAAGATGTTCAGTTTCTTTAAGAGGGAGGTTGTCCTTCAGCCAGCTCATTGATGGTTTAGGTTTACCCTTATAGGGCAGTTCAATGTGAAGGTTATGCCCAATTCGCACAGTGATTTGACCTCCAGGAATGTCAGAAAGGTCAGCTTCTGGTGTTATTATATATTCTTTCACTGTAATGGGTCCCACAGTAACACCATCACTCATGCCTTTTTCATTTTTTGCAAAGACTCTGAATTCCATGACAGACAGCTCTTTAAGTCTTTCAACTTCAAATTCACAGCTCTTGCTTGTGCCTGCGTATGTCCATTCCTTTTCTTCCTGCAGTTTCTTTTCAATAATGTAGTCTGATATAATGCTACCACCATCATAGTCCGGTTTGCTCCAATGCAATTTAACAGAAGTTTTTGTAGAATCTTTCATGGCAAGGTCTTTTATAGGTCCTGGTACATCTGCAGCTTTCACTGGTTCAGATGTCTCACAAGGCTCACCCAGTCCAATTTCATTTTCAGCAAGAACACGGAAGAAGAACGCAGTCTTTTCTGACAGGTTAGTTAGCTTAAAGGTAGTTTGAGAACACTTTGTTGTTACAGTTGACCAGGCCCTCTTTGTAGCATCTCTTTTTTCAACAACATAATTTGTTATTTCAGAACCACCATTAATGAGAGGTGGCTCCCATACCAGTGTAACTGTGCCACGAGAAACATGCTTAAGCTGCAGCTTCTGGCAGGCAGATGGTGTGTCAAGTACCTTCACATTCACAAATGATGATTTGGGTTCTCCAACTCCATTTTCAATTGTAAGAACATATTTTCCTGTGTCATCTCGGGTAACTTGAGGAATAGAAAGTAATGTTGATGATTCTGTATTCTGGATGATATATTTTTCATCAGTTCCGAGATTTTTGTCACCCTTTCTCCATGTGACTGTTGGAGGAGGTCTTCCTTTGAATGGAATCATTATTTCCACATCTTCACCTGCTTTAGCAATGATAGAGGTCCGGAGGGCAACATCCAGATCAATCTCTGGTGCCACTGTGGAAATAGATAAAAATGAATAATGCATATTTGGAAGGTAAAATAAAAAAAGGTCTGAAAAATAAAACCACAGAAAAGTTATGGAAAGGTACAGTACCGAGAATATCTTTAGCTTGAACAGGCTCTGTCATTTCAATAGGCTCTCCTTGTCCAGCACAATTTATAGCAGAGACGCGGAAATAATAATTAATGCTTGGCTGAAGGTGGGAGACAACATATTCAGTTGTTCTCACTTCTCCCTTAGAGCTAACTACAGTCCATTCTTGCTCTTCACCTTCCCTTTTCTCAACCACATAGCTGGTAATTGGGCTTCCTCCATCATAAGTAGGTTTAATCCAGCCAAGGGTGACAGATGTCTTAGTTGTATCCACAACCTTCAATTTTGTTGGTGAGCCTGGCTTATCTGTGACAGTTTAAGAAAAGAAAGTCAGAAACCATACTACAAGTAATCATAAAAAGGAATAAAATATCCTGCAGTTACACTGCCGCAAGCCATCTTAATTGCTTGCTGCCTATTGATCTCTAACCAATTACACATATTGCACGTTGTTTCTTACCAACAGGATCTACAGCTTTGTAGAAGTCAGATGCTTCACAGAATGGACCTTGTCCAGCCGCATTGACAGCACAGACTCGGAAATGATATTCACTGTTTTCAGTCAGACCTGTTACTTTCTGTCTGGTGTCACGAATGGTTTCCTTAGTAACCTTGAACCAGCTAAGACTCTTCTTGTCACGCTTCTCAAGAAAATATCCTGATATTTCACTACCTCCATCAACAGTGGGCCTACTCCAGACAACAGTCATAGAATTCTTGGTTATCATTGTGACTTCTGGTACACCAGGTGGTCCAGGTGCAACTAAATTTAAAAAAATATACATATATGTCAGTAGGTGAACAATATATGCAAATACCAGATAGGATGATTCAGTTCTATTACTGATGTTATATGGTTCTTACCAAATGAGTTTTTGGCTATAACTGGTTCAGACTCCAAGGAATCACCAACTCCAAACTTGTTCACACCACGGACACGGAACACATATTCATTTCCTTTGACAAGTTTTGTTGTAGTTATAATACACCCCTCCTCTTTCTCAGAAACTAAAGACCATACAACACGACTTGTCTCCCGCTTTTCAACAACATAGTGTGTTACAGGTGCACCACCATCATCTGCTGGAGGGTCCCACATTATTGTGATCTTTTCTGCAGTGACTGTCTTAAACTGTATTGGTCCAGTTGGGGGTCCAGGTTTGTCTGTATAAAATGCCAAAAACAAGGTGTTAAGCATTTTTTCGTAGATTATTGTTTAACAGTGTTACACAGTAATTTCTCAAGACATACCGAGTATCTGTAATCGCACATGGGCAGAGGCTGATCCCATGGCATTCTTCAGTTTTAGTTCATAGGTGCCACTGTTAAGTCGAGTTGCATCCTTGATGAGTATAGAAGCAAATTCTGTTGTGTTCTCGATAGACAGTAGTGAACTGCTTTGCAGCTCATTGCCATTTTTGAACCATTCAATTGTTGGTATAGGCTTTCCTGAAATGCCTAGTTTTAGCTTAATAGAAGTTCCTGCTTTGTATTTCACTACTTCTGTATATTCTGGCGGCACATCGATTTCAGGTGCACCTTAAGAAAAAATAAGAATAAAAAACAAAACAGTTAAGACTTGTCTTTAATAAAAGTGAAAATAAGCAATACTTTTTCTAAGCTAACAGTTACAAGCATTTTACAGATATTGATTGAAGCTAGCATGAGTAATTTAAATCAGAAAGTTGGAATGAGTTACAACACTACCAAAAAAAAAAAAAGGAAAGAAAGAAAAAAAAAAAGGCAACTATGTGTTATAAATATCACTTTGGCCATGGGACATGGGCTTACTTCTGTCGTTGAAAGAATCAACATGCCACAACTCAAACAAATGCAGATACAGCCAAAGATGTTAATTACAATCATGCTCAAAAAGTTCGCCATCATTCAAGTTTATCAAGACAAGTTAGCTTTCTGTATTAAAAAGGCTATGGTTCTACAAAACAGCACTGACTTTAAGAAGCACATAAAACTGTTATATCATTGCAAAACACTTACCATATGTATCAACACAGGTAACAGGACCCACAACATCTGATGGATTACTAATGGAACCAATAGCATTCTTGGCAAAGACTCGGAATTCATACTGGGAATTCTGTGTCAGACCAGATACTGTGAACTGAGTCTCAATAACATTGGTGAAACTAGCTTTTGACCATCTGCCATCTGGTAGATCACGTTTTTCTACAATGTATCCAGTGATCTTGCTACCACCATCAAATGCTGGCTTCTGCCATGACAAAGTAATAGCAGTCTTGGAAATATCTGAGACACGAACATTTCTTGGTGGTTCTGTGATGGAAAACATGAAAATATTGCAAATGAATAACAATCTTTATAATAATACTAACAAATGTTTTGGGTATTAGCTTACTCCACAAGAAAGAATACCACAGGGGAAAAGGAAAAGCACTATTTCAGTGGTTGGGTTTCTTTATTTTCTACGGAATACATACCACAAGCATCAATTGCAAGGACCGGATCAGAAGGATGACTTGCTTTTCCAACACCAGCTGCATTTTCAGCATAAACTCTAAATTCATAGATAAGGCCGGCACTGATGGTGGTGACTTTAAAGTGAGTTGTGCGAATGAGGGTCTTGTTAGCCTTCTGCCATAATATGCTATTCCTGTCCTTCATTTCCAAGTGGTATCCAATGACAGGGCTGCCACCATTAGTGACTGGTTCGTGCCATCCGACTGTAATACTCTCTCGGGTGACGCTAGTGACCCATGGTGTGGAAGGAGGACCAGGGGTAGCTGATGATATTAAAAGAAGCGATTGTTAACAAAATGAGCCTTTCAACATCTGAACATTAGAATTCTGATCTGCTGTGTGAGAAGAGCATTACTTACTGTAAGGAAGTTTGACAACTACACATTGTGAGTCAACGTGATCACTGATGCCAAAGCGGTTCTCAGCTTTGATGCGGAATTGGTATTCTTCTCCTGTTGTGAGTTTCATGACTTTAATAACAGTTCTAGCAACGGTTGCAGAGACCTCAGACCAGGCAGCGGTACTTGTTTCTCTTTTCAGTACAATATAGTTGGTAACTTGACTTCCGCCATCATAAGCTGGTGGCTGCCATCTGAGTGTTACACTCTCCTCAGTGATATCACTAAGGACAACAGGACCAACAGGAGGACCTGGTCTATCCAGCACAACAATATTAACGAATGACTTTGTGGTGCCACTCGAATTAGCAGCAGTGATATCATATCTGCCAGCATCAGCAGCCACGCTTTCTTTAAGGTTAACAATGAAACTTTCTGCTGTCGTTTCTGTGTGAAATCTCAAGGTGGGTTTGATTGGTGCGCCATCTCTAGACAATGTCACCTTTGGCAATGGTTTTCCAGAAACTGGAATTTCAACTTTCAGGTTTGAACCTGCCCGAACATACACAGTGTTGTGAGGGAAGCCCTTCATGTCAATCTCAGGAGATTCTGAAAACAAAAACATTTTCAAATAATTAAAAAATGCTATCTATTCTAAAATATGAATTCAATTTAATGCATATTGACTTTTGTCTCATGACAGCCGGCTTACCTAATTGTTCTTTAATTGTAACAGGAAGAAGTAGTTCCTTAGGATCACTTAACCCTGCTTGGTTTTCTGCAGACACTCTGAAGAAATAGTCAACATTCTCCTTAAGACCGTGGACAACATGATGAGTTGTCTTTACAACTGCACACTTAACCCATTTCTGCTGTCCTTTCTCAAGAGCCTCAATGAGGTAGCTCACAATTCTGCTTCCACCATCGTGTTCTGGTTTTAGCCATGACAGAGAAACACTGTCCTTTGTGACGTTTGTCACTCCAAGTTTTTCTGGAGGGCTGGGTTTTTCTGAGAAAAAAAAGTTCAACAGGTTAAGCAACAAGAAATTATTCCTTTTTATGCTAGCAATTACACTGGATTGAGGGTTGGTTTTTGGTTTTTTTTTTTTTTTTTTTTTTTTTTTTGGTAATGAATTTGTATGTTAGAACATTTTCAGTAAAATGCAAACAAAATTTAAAATTTATGCTGTTGTTCAGCATTTTCTTTTGTAAAATCACAAACGCATCTACCACATATTTAATTTTCTTATTATAAACAGATTAAATATCTTTTATATTATTTTGAAATAAACATTTCAGAACATGCATTGTTATATGTTACAGAATTATTTTTTTTAGTGAAACATACCTGTTATTTTGGTTCCCTCCTTGGTCTCAGAAGGCACTCCAACACCATACTCATTCTCTCCAGAAACTCTGAAGTAGTAAATGGCACCTTCTTGTAAACCAGTTACTTTATATGACAGGCGATGACAATTATTCGTCACAGTGACCCATGCTTTCTTGCTAGCTTCTCGTTTTTCAATTACGTAGTTCTTCACAGGTGCCCCACCATCGTTATCAGGAACATCCCAAGATAACACAGCAGATTCTTTAGTTACATCTTTTGTTGTTACATGAGATGGCGGGCCAGGAGTGTCAAGAACTTTGACAACTAAAGTCAAGGTAACAGTGTTCAGGATGTTTTGCAATGTTAAAGTGTATTTTCCAGAATCATTTCTTGTTGCCTTTTCAATAGTAAGAGATGTGCGATTATGTGAAACATCAATGCTTGCTCGTGTACGGAGATCAGTATCTGGTTTGTTCCATGTTACATTTGGGACTGGTTTGCCTCTGAAAGGAACTGTCATTGTGAATGATTCACCAGCCTTTACAGTTAGTGTCTTTCGCATTTCACTGTCAATATCGAAAGCAGGTTCTTCCTCTCTTTCTTTTGCCAAGTGAGGTTCTGAGCTGTCACTTGGTTCACTGACACCCATTTTGTTGATGGATTTCACTCTGAAGACATATTCAGAGCCAGACACTAACCCACTTATGGTGTACTCTGTACCTCTTAAGTTCTGAATAGCAGTTGTCCAGTCAGTTTCATCAGTTTTCTTGTATTCAACTGTGTATGCAGTTACTGGAGAGCCTCCATCAAACAGTGGCTTTGTCCACCCAATTGTGATATTTGACCTTGTGGAATCCATAATCTTTGGTTTAGATGGGGGAGATGGCAAGAAGATTGGATCTTCTGCCCGAATTAATGGTGTGCTTTGGCTTGGAAGGCTGAGACCAGCAGCATTTTCTGCATAAACTCGGAATTCATATTCACATCCTTCACGGAGACCAGATGATTTCACTCTTAAATCATATACCGGCTTTTTGTTTACACGTATCCATCTTAGGCTAGTTTTCTCACGTCTTTCAATTATGTAGCCAGAGATCTCATTGCCTCCATCAGACTCAGGTCTTGCCCAGCACAAAGTTATTGAATCTTTGCTTACACTGGTGATCTCCAAAGAAGTAGGTGGACTTGGAACCGTAAATGGGTCTAAGGCTTTGACAGCAACACTTTCTAGAGGCTCACCAACACCATATTTGTTAACTCCCATCACTCTAAAAATATACTCATTACCCTTCAGCAGTTTTGTCACTTTACAGGATGTTGTCTTAAGCTCTCCTTCACAAATTGTCCATGCAATTCTGCTGGTCTCACGTTTTTCTACAACATAATAATCAATATCTGCACCTCCATTCTCTTGAGGAGGTCCCCATGATAAATGACACTTTTCAGCAGTAAGGCCAGTTATTTCTAGTGGGCCTGCTGGTGGGCCAGGTCTGTCAAGTACTTTGCAATTAATTGCCAAAGATTTTGTTCCTGCAACATTTTGTAATGTTAGTACATACTGTCCTGAATCACCTCGGATACAGTCCTTAACTGTTATTGCAGTAGCGTAATCTGTTGAGGCTATTTCAACTCTAGCTTTTCCCTCAAGTTCTTTGCCATCTTTTGTCCATGAAATTACTGGTATTGGCCGCCCTGCAATATCAGCATTGACTTTAAACACTTCTCCAGCTTTCACAACTACAACATCTCTGAATTTGACATCCATCATAATTCTTGGAGCCTCTACATCATCTTTTACGGTCACAGGTCCGGTTGATTCAGATGGCTGACTGAAGAGTCCAGCAGCATTCTTTGCAATCACACGGAATTCGTAACGCTGGTCTTCCGTAAGTCCACCTACATCAAAGTATGTTTCTTGCACATTTGTGAAATTACACTTTAACCAGCGACCATCTGGCATCTCTCTGCGCTCAATAATATATCCTGTTACTTTAGCTCCACCATCATATTCTGGTTTAGTCCATTTCAGTGAGACACATGTTCTTGTAATATTAGTAACTTCTGGTTGACCAGGAGGATCACACGGATCTCTTGCAGCAACTGGTTCACATGATTTACTGCATTTGCCTATGCCTGCAATGTTTTCGGCATACACACGATATTCATACATCAGACCTTCATCAAGACCTGTAACTTTCATCTGTGTATCAGTTATAAGACTTTTGTTGACTTTTGCCCAAAGAATGCTGCTTCTTTCTTTACGTTCCAAGTGATATCCTAGTACTCTGCTACCTCCATCGTTAACTGGTACCTGCCAAGTTACAATCATGAAAGCTTTAGTTGCATGTGCCACATGAGGAGTACCAGGAGGTCCTGGGGGCTTAAATGGATACTCTGCCACAACAGATGGAGAATTAACATGTGTGCTCTTCCCATAACGATTTTCTGCGCAAATACGGAACTGATATTCAGAACCGGTAGTAAGTCGTGATACTTTAATTGATGTTCTTGCAACTGCTGCAGATACTATGTCCCAGGTTGTTGTGGTAGTGTCTCGTTTCTCCACAATGTAATTGCTAATATGGCACCCACCATCATATTCTGGAGGTTTCCAAGACAAAGTTACACTATCAGCACTAACTTCATCAATATGAACATCAGTTGGTGGTCCTGGTCTGTCAAGAACAACTACAGTTAAAGAAGCAGTTGTTGATCCAGCAGAATTTGAAAGATGTAACTCATAATGTCCCAGATCTTCATGTGAAGCTTCCTTGATGGATAGTGAAGTTGAAGTCTTTGATGTCTGAACATTCACCCTGGTTGTCTCTTTTAAGGGATTCCCATCCTTCTTCCAGCAAATGGATGGAAGAGGTCGCCCTCTAAATGGCACATCAATCTTAAGATCATCTCCAGCTTTCACAGTGAATGTGTTGAAAAGGAGCTCAGCAGATGGCTGGATTTCAATATCTTTTGCAATGACTGGGACACCAAGTTCTCTTGGATCACTTTTCCCTTTTTCATTAGTAGCAATCACTCTGAAACTGTATTCTTCTCCCATAGTTAATCCTGTTATTGTTGCTTCTAATGTTTTTACTTGGGTACATGTGCTCCATTTCACACTTCCTTTAGTTTGCATTTCTACTATATAACCAGTAATTTTACTGCCACCATCACTCTCTGGCTTTTCCCATTTAATTGAAGCAGAGTTGCGAGTTACATCAACAAGAATGACCTTTGCAGGTGGAGAAGGTGGTTCTGAAGCCTTAATTGGCTCAGGTGTTTCTGCTGGTAAGCCAGCCCCATATTCATTTACAGCTAGAACACGGAAATAATAACTAGATCCTTCTTGTAGCTGAGTAATTTTGAAGGAATTCTTAGTGCAGTTATTTGTAATTGTGGCATATGCTTTTCTTGTAGATTCTCGCTTTTCAACTACATAGTTGGTAATTTTAGCTCCACCATCAATAAGTGGTGGTTCCCACGCCAGTGTTACAAAATCTTTTTTCACTTCTCTGACTGTCAGGTTCACTGGTGCACTAGGTGTATCAAGCACTCTGACATTAACAAAAGCTGTTTTTTTGCCACTGTTGTTCTCTAAAGTTAGATTGTATCTGCCACTATCAAATCGATTCACATTGTCAATTACCAACATTGTATAGGAACTAGTGACTTCGATCTGAGCTCGATCACTAATTGTTCCTTCTGCTTTCTCCCATTTAACTTCAGGTTCTGGTCTTCCTTTGATAGTGACAAACAGACGTAAGGTACCACTGGCACGTACAATGACTACTTTTCTGAGATCTGCATCAAGTTCAATTTCAGGAGGTTCAGTCTTGTCCGCTGCTATAACTGTGCCAGGTATAGTAGCAGGTTCTCCTACTCCTTCTGAGTTGATGGCACAGATGCGGAAGTTGTACTCCTGGTTCTCTTTAAGTTTTGTTACAGTGAATTGTTTTGCTTGTAGCCCTGTTGGTGGGGTGCAAGTAGTCCATTCATCAGCAGCTGCTTCTTTTGCTTCTACTACATATCCCTTAACTGGAGCACCACCATCATAAATGGGCTTACCCCAGGCAAGAGAAACTGATGACCTGGAAGTATCTGTAACCTTTGGATTGCTTGGTGGACCTGGTGGATATAATACATCACAAGCACGATAGAAAATGGACGGCTCACTGGGTTCCCCTACACCAGCAGCATTTTCAGCAGAAACTCTAAATTCATAGAAATGCCCATCAGTAAGACCTGTTACTCGGAATCGCAATTCTGTCAGCCGTTTCTTATTGCATTTGGTCCACCGGACACCATCTTTGTCTCGTTTTTCAAGTATGTATCCTTCAATTTCAGCTCCCCCATTGTCTTCTGGACGACTCCACGTTACAACCATTGAGTCTTTTGTGATCGCTGAAACTTCAGGTGTTGAAGGAGGACCGGGGGGTCTGTATGGATTACAAGCCACAACTGGCTCAGATTCCAAGGGTTCTCCTGTTCCATATTTGTTCACTGCCATTACACGGAAAATGTACTCATTGCCAGCAAGGAGTCTAGTTACTTTGTGGCTAAGGGCCTGCACATCTGTAGCTACTTGTGTCCATGAAAGCCTGCTTGTCTCTCTCTTCTCAATGATATAATGTGAGATACTGGAACCACCATCATGTAAAGGCGGAGCCCATGCCAAGTAGCATTTTTCTGCTGTTACACCTGTAACCTTCAAAGGCCCTTCTGGAGGTCCTGGCCTATCTAGCACTTTTACAGTAATAGGTATAGATTTTGTGCCACCAACGTTTCTGAGGTTAAGAGTATAGTGACCTCCATCTACTCTTACACAGTCTTTGACTGTAAGAGTTGTTTTCTGAATAGTAGATTTAATTTCCATTCTTGCAGTTGTTTCTTCAAGATCTTTACCATCTTTTGACCATGTAATGTCAGGAATAGGTTTGCCATGAATATCAGCCTCAAGAATAAAGGTTTCTCCAGCATGAACAACAATGACATCTCTGTATTTAGGATCCAGAGAAGCTCCCGGTGCTTCAATTTCATCTCTGGCTGTAATGGGCCCTGTACTTTCAGATGGTTCACTCAAGCAACCAGCTGCATTTCTTGCAATGACTCTGAATTCATATCGTTGGTCTTCGACAAGACCACTTACTGTAAACTCTGTTTCTAAAACATTTGTAAAGCTGGCTTTCATCCACCGACCGTCTGGTAGTTCTTTCTTTTCTACAATATATCCAGTTATTTTGCTTCCACCATCATATTCTGGCTTCTTCCACCTCAGTGTAATGTTATTTCTTGTAACAACAATTGCCTCTGGGCGGCCAGGTGGGTCACATGGGTCTCGGGCAACATATAACTCTGATACTTTGCTGACTTTGCCAACGCCAACAATGTTTTCAGCAGAAACTCTGAACTCATATTCAAGACCTTCTTCAAGGCCATCTGTTTTATATGTGGTGTCTGCAATGAGTGACTTGTTCTGTTTTATCCAAAGAATGCTGTTCTTATCTTTACGTTCAAGATGGTAGCCAAGAACTTTGCTTCCTCCATCATTAACTGGTTCATTCCATTGTACAATCATATGGTCCTTGGAAGCTGCTGTTACAAATGGGGTTCCAGGTGGCCCAGGCACCTTGTAGGGGTATTGCACAACAACTGGCTTAGAGTCCAAAGGAGAGCTCTTTCCATATCTATTTTCAGCAGAAATCCTGAACTGGTATTCAGAACCTGTCTTAAGCTTTGTTGCTTTGATAGTTGTTCTTGCAACAGTTGCTGACACAATATTCCATGTGGTAGTGCTGGTGTCACGCTTTTCTACTATATAGTTACTTATCTGACAGCCACCAGTATAATCAGGTGGATCCCATGATAAAACAACAAAGTCTGCGCTAACTTCATCAAAGCGCACAGGTCCTCGTGGTGGGCCAGGTTTTTCCAGTACAATTATACTCAATTGCTCACTTGCTGTGCCTGCTGTGTTTGATGCCGTTACTGTATATTTACCGAAGTCCTCTTTGTTGCTTTCTTTAATATGTAGAATAGTTGACGTTGATGTATTCTCAATATTTAATCTGGTTGTTTGTTTCAGTGGCTGTTCATCTTTTGTCCAAGTAATAGTAGGTTTTGGTCTACCTATAAATGGTACTTCTACTTTCAAATCTTCTCCAGCCTGTACACTGTATGTATTAAACATCAACTTAAAACTTGGCTCAATTGTCAAGTCTTTAGCTATCACAGGAACCCCAAGTGCTCTGGGATCACTTTTGCCTTTTTCATTGTAGGCAATCACATGGAATTGATATTCTTGGCCTGGACTCAGACCAGAAACAACTGCACTGCATGTTTTGGTCTCACTAACAACACTCCATTTTTCTGTTCCTTTAGGCAGCATTTCAACAATGTATCCCAAAATTCTGCTACCTCCATCATGTTCTGGTTTTTCCCATGTAAGTGATGCACTTCTCTGAGTAACGTCAGTGAGTGTTACTTTCCCAGGAGGCAGAGGTGGCTCAGAGGCTTTCACAGCATCTGCTGTTTCAGCTGGAACACCAATTCCAAATTCATTCTCAGCCATGACTCTGAAGTAATAGATTGCTCCTTCTGTAAGATTTTCAACTTTAAAGCTTGTCTTGCCACACTTTGCGCTTACATTTGCAAATGCCTTCCTGGTTGACTCACGTTTGTCTATTACGTAGTTCTTTACCTTTGCACCACCATCAATAATTGGAGGTTCCCAAGATAGTACAGCAGAATCCTTCTTTATATCCTTTACTATTAAGTTTTGTGGTGGTCCTGGCGTATCTAAGACTTTCACTATAACAAAAGCAGATTTAGAACCACTGCTGTTCTCCAACTTTAGAATATACTTTCCAGCATCATTTCTGTCACAGTTGTCAATTGAGAGTTGTGTGTAGTTTACGCCTTTATCAATTTGAACTTTTTCTGTGAATTCACCTTCTTCTCGAGACCATGTGATGTCAGGTATTGGTCGTCCCCTGAATGGTATGTGGATCCTAGCAGAGCCACCAGCTCTAACCACTATCCCTTTCCTTAGCTCTGAATCAATATCAAGTTCTGGAGCTTCAAGTTTGTCTTCTGGTTTAATAGTACCAGGAACTGATGCAGCCTCTCCTACACCAACCTTGTTGAGAGCACAAACTCGTAGTTTATATTCCTGATGTTCAGTAAGCTTTTTGATTTCAAATCGTGTGGCACGTATACCTGTCTGTGGAGTAACAAGTGACCATTCATCTTCATCTGCTTTGCAGATTTCTACAAGATATCCCTGGATTTCACAGCCACCATCATAAATAGGTTTACTCCAGCCAAGTGTAACTGAACTTTTAGTGGTATCCACAACATGGGCATTTGTAGGCGGACCAGGCTTGAACATGGGGTCACAGGCTTTAAAGTAAGGGGAAACTTGGCTTGGCTCACCCAATCCAGCAGCATTTTCAGCAGAAACTCTGAATTCATACTCATGATCCTCTGTTAATCCTGTAACTCTTAGTCGCAGATCTGTAATTCGTCGTTTATTGCATTTTATCCATCTGATACCTGCTCGATCTCTCTTTTCTACAATATACCCTATGATTTCACTACCACCATCACTATCTGGTCGGCTCCAGCAGACAGTCATAGAATCCTTTGTGATGTTGGTGATTTCCAAGGCCTTTGGTGGACTAGGAACCACAAATGGATTTTTCATCATTACAGGCACAGATTCCAGCGGTTCACCAACTCCGTATTTGTTAACAGCCATAATACGGAAAATATATTCATTTCCTTCCAAAAGTTTTGTTACTTTCAGCATTGTAGGTAGAACCTCTGAAGCAACAACAGTCCATGCTAGGCGACTAGTTTCTCTCTTCTCTACAATATAATGAGAAATATCACTGCCACCATCATGAAGAGGAGGAGACCATGCCAATGAACATTTTTCAGCTGTAACTCCGGTTACTTGGACAGGGCCCACAGGAGGGCCTGGTCTATCCAGGACTTTTACGTTTACTGGTACTGTCTTTGTTCCTGCAACATTAGAGGCTTCTAAAATAAACTGCCCACCATCAATTCTAATAGCATCTTTTACAATTATTAATGCACTGAAATCTGTGTTCTTTATCTCATATCTAGCAGTTTCCTCAAGCTCTTTATCTCCTTTGTACCACTTAATGGTTGGTAGTGGCTTTCCATGAACATCAGCCTCAAGTCTGAATGTATCACCAGCATTTACAACAATTGTCTCTTTGTACTTTGGATCCATTGAAATTCGTGGAAGTTCAACTTCATCCCTTGCTGTTATTGGTCCTGTACTGTCAGAAGGTTTACTTATTGCACCTGCAGCATTCTTTGCAATGACTCTAAATTCGTATCTTTGGTCTTCGGTAAGCCCTGTTACAGTGAACTGAGTTTCAATGATATTTGTGAAACTAGCTTTCATCCAGCGACCATCTGGTAAGTCACGTTTCTCTACAATATACCCAGTAATTTTACTTCCACCATCATATTCTGGTTTGGTCCACTGTAGAGTAATAGAGCTTCTTTTTATTATTATAGCTTCTGGGCGACCTGGAGGATCACATGGATCACGAGCTACGTAGCACTCAGAAACTTTACTTGTTTTACCTATACCAACAATATTTTCTGCAGAAACTCTAAATTCATATTCAATTCCTTCTTCGAGGTTCGTTGTCTTAAAACTTGTGTCCTGAATAATAGTCTTATTCACTTTAGTCCATAAGATGCTGTTCTTCTCCTTTCTCTCAAGATGGTAGCCCAGTACCTTACTGCCACCATCATTTATTGGTTCATGCCATTGTACGACCATGGAGTCTTTTGTAACTATTGTCACAAATGGTGTGCCAGGAGGTCCAGGTTCTTTGTATGGGTACTGTGCTACAACTGGTGCAGATTCCAATGCAAAGCTCTGCCCATACCTGTTCTCAGCAAATATTCTGAACTGATATTCTGAACCAGTTTTTAGTTTAGTCACCTTTAGTACAGTTCTTGCAACAGTAGCTGAAACTGTTTCCCATACAGTGGTTGTTGTATCTCTCTTGTGAACAACATAGTTGGTGATTTGACAGCCACCTGTGTATGCTGGAGGATTCCATGACAAGGTAACACTTTCTGCACTTATTTCATCAAACTTCACAGGTCCAACTGGAGGGTCAGGTTTGTCTAGAGTTATAATTTCAATAGAGGCAGTCTTCTGCCCAACAACATTGGCCACTGTGATTTCGTAAGTACCAGTGTCCTCTTTGCTAGTTTCTTTAATATTCAGTACAGTGAGATCTGGCACATCACTGACATTGACTCTTGTTGTCTGCCTTAGTGTCTGGCCATCTTTTACCCAGGTAACAGTTGGTTTAGGTCGACCTGAAACTGGTACTTCTACTTTCAGATCTTGTCCCACTTGGATACTGTAACTGTGAAAAGCGGGCCTTACATCAGGTTCAATCACCAAGTCTTTGGCAACTACTGGAACCGCAAGTGCTCTAGGATCACTCTTACCCTTTTCATTTACAGCCATTACTCTAAAAAGATATTCTTCCCCTTGAGTTAAGTTAGTAATAACTGCTTCAAGTGTTTTCACACGAGCACACTCTGACCACTTCTCACTACCCTTTGCTTGCATTTCAACAATATATTGTATGATTTTGCTGCCACCATCATGTTCAGGTTTTGCCCAGCTTAGTGAAACACTGTTTCTTGTGACATCATCCACTGTTATTTTCCCAGGAGGCTGAGGAACTTCAGCAACTTTAATTGGGTCACTGGTTTCTGCAGGGAGGCCAATTCCATATTCATTCTCAGCAGAGATTCTAAAGAAATAATAGCAGCCCTCCTGAAGTTGATCTACTTTCCATGAAGTCTTGTGGCAGTTTGTTACAACAGCTGCATATGCCTTTCTTGTTGCTTCACGCTTTTCAATAATGTAATTCTTTATTTTTGCTCCACCATCCAAGAGAGGAGGCTCCCAGGAAAGTGAAACAGAGTCTTTAGTGATCTCTCTGATTTTTAAATTAATAGGTGCACTTGGAGTATCCAGTACTCTTACACTGACAAAAGCAGACTTTGTTCCACTGCTGTTTTCTAAAGTCAGGGTATATTTTCCAGTATCAAATCTGTTGACATTGTCTAGAACAAGGGAAGTAAAGCTGCTAGTGGTGTCAATAATGGCTGCCTCTCTGATCTCACCATCCACTTTACCCCATTTTACTTCAGGTGTTGGACGACCTCTGATGGGAACAAACAGTCTCAAGGAACCTCCTGCCCGCACGTTTACGATCTTCCTTAATTCCATGTCAAGGTCAAGGTCTGGAGCCTCCATCTTTTCTTCCACAATAACAGAACCAGGAACATCTGCATGATCTCCAACTCCTGCTTTATTAACTGCACAGACACGGAATTTGTATTCATGTTTTTCCACTAGTTTTTCTACTTCCATATGGGTGTTCTTAATTCCAGTTGGAGGGGTACAAATTGCCCACTCACCATCACTTACATCACATTTTTCTACAATGTATCCCTGAATTTCAGAGCCACCATCATAGATAGGTTTACTCCATGAAAGGAAAACTGATGATCTTGTAACATCCACAACCTTAGGATTGTTGGGTGGTCCTGGCTTATAAATAGGATCACATGCCTTATAGTAAGTAGAAGGTAGGCTTGGTTCACTGAGACCAGCAGCATTTTCAGCTGAAACTCTGTACTCATAATTATGACTTTCGATCAGCCCAGTCACTCTGTATCGCAGTTCACTTATCAGGCGTTTGTTACATCTTGTCCAGCGAATACCTTCCTTGTCCCGTTTTTCAAGGACATAGCCTAGGATTTCACTACCTCCATCCGAGGCTGGCCTTTCCCAAACAACTATCATAGAATCCTTGGTAATGGCTGTGACTTCTGGAGCCTTTGGTGGAAGTGGCACTACAAATGGGTTCTTTGCAAGTACTGGTTCAGATTCAAGAGGTTCACCAACGCCATATTTGTTTACTGCCATGATACGGAAAACGTATTCATTTCCTTCTAAAAGTTTAGTTACTTTGCAACTGAGCGTTTGCACATTTGAATCAACGACAGTCCAAACCAGGCGACTGGTTTCCCTTTTTTCCACAACATAATGTGAAATATCACTACCGCCATCTTGTAGTGGAGGTTTCCATGATAACATACATTTTTCAGCAGTGACACCTGTAATCTCAACAGGTCCTTCTGGTGGTCCAGGTCTATCAAGGACTTTGACATGAACAGGAACTTTCTTTTCGCCCGCAACGTTCTTTGCAAATAGCACATACTGACCACTGTCAACTCTAATAGCTTCCTTCACACTGAGACTTGTTGCAAAATCCGTACTTTTAATTTCCATACGAGCAGTGTTTGTGAGCTCATGATCACCTTTTAGCCACTGAATGGAAGGTATTGGTTTGCCATGAACATCAGCTTCCAACTTGAATGATTCACCAGCATGTACTACAATTGTGTCTTTGTATTTTGGATCCATAGTTATATGAGGTGGTTCTACTTCATCTCTTGCTGTAATGGCACCCGAGCTCTCAGACGGCTCACTGAAAACACCTGCAGCATTTCGTGCTATAACACGGAACTCATATCTCTGGTTTTCAACCAGACCAGTTACTTCAAATTGGGTATCGATTACATTTGTAAAACTTGCTTTCATCCAGCGACCATCAGGTAGTTCTTTCTTTTCAACAACATAACCTGTAATCTTACTTCCACCATCATATATAGGTTTCTTCCACTGAAGTGTTACTGAACTTCTTGTGACAATTAAAGGTTCTGGACGTCCGGGAGGGTCACATGGGTCATGTGCCGTATAGCATTCAGATGCTCTACTTGCTTTTCCAATACCTACTATGTTTTCTGCATAAACTCTGAACTCATATTCAAGACCCTCCTCAAGGCCAGTTGTCTTAAATTTGGTATCTGGAATAGGTGTCCTATTCAGCTTAGCCCACAGAATGCTATTTCTCTCCTTGCGCTCCAAGTGATACCCAATGATCTTGCTACCACCATCATTGACTGGTTCATTCCATTGTACCACCATGCTGTCTTTTGATGTGCTCGTTACAAAAGGCGTTCCAGGTGGACCAGGAAGTTTAAATGGGTATTGGGCTACAACTGGCTCTGAAGTGAGATAGGTGCTCTTCCCATATCTGTTTTCAGCTGTGATTCTGAATTGATATTCACAGCCAGTCTTTAATCTACACGCTTTTATCGTTGTTCTTGCAACAGTAGCAGACACAATCTGCCAAATGGTGGTGGAAGTGTCTCTTTTTTCTACAATATAATTATTAATGGAGCTACCACCATCATATTTGGGTGGCTCCCAAGAAATGGTAATACTATCTGCTGTTACTTCATCTACTTTGACTGGTCCAGTTGGGGGTCCTGGTTTATCAAGGACAACAATATTTAAGGTCTCAGTTGCTTCACCTGCAGAATTCGTAAGTTTAACTAAATATGCTCCCACATCTTCTCTGCATGCTTCT
This sequence comes from Centrocercus urophasianus, assembly GCF_019232065.1. Lineage (NCBI taxonomy): Eukaryota > Metazoa > Chordata > Aves > Galliformes > Phasianidae > Centrocercus > Centrocercus urophasianus. The sequence continues at coordinate 14,910,244 of NW_024884756.1, read as the reverse complement.
TTTATCGTTAACACTGTGTTATTTTCCGAACTTTCTGCATTGACTCTGGTAGTTTGCTTCAATGCCACATTGTCTTTATGCCAAAAGACTGCTGGTTTGGGTCGACCAACAAAAGGAACATCAACCTTTAAGTCCTCTCCTGCTAGAACACTGAAAGTAGTGAACAGTAGTTTGAAAGCTGGTGGAATCACAAGGTCTTTTGCAACAACTGGTATACCCAGCTGGCGAGGATCACTGACACCTTTTTCATTCTGAGCTGAAACACGGAAAGTGTATTCTTCACCTTGGATCAATCCTGTGATAGTGGCTTCAGTAACTTTTACTGTAGCACAAGTTGACCACTTTTCACTGCCTTTGCTTTGCATTTCTACAATATAACCCAGAATTCTGCTACCACCATCATGCTCAGGTTTTTCCCAAGATAAGGATACGCTATTTCTTGTCACATCCAACAAAGTTATCTTTCCTGGTGGAAGTGGTCTTTCTGATACTTTCACAGATTCTGAAGTTTCAACTGGAAGGCCTATTCCATATTCATTTTCAGCTAGGACTCTGAAGTAGTAATTGCAGCCTTCTTGCAGTGAATCAACTTTCCAGCTGGTCTTGTGGCAATTGGCATTAACAGTTGAATAAGCTTTTCTTGTTGATTCACGCTTTTCAACAATGTAATTTTTTATTTTAGAGCCACCATCTATGAGAGGAGGCTCCCATGTGAGTGTAACTGATGACTTTGTAACTTCTTTTATTTTCAAATCTTGAGGTGCCCCTGGAGTATCAAGTACTCTGACATTCACAAATGCTGACTTACTACCTGAGCTGTTTTCAATTGTCAACATGTATTTGCCACTATCAAATCTATTTACATTTTCAACAATAAGTAGAGTATAAGAGCTTGTTGATTCAATGGTTGCTCTATCCAGAGATTCCCCATGTTCTCTCGTCCATTTTACCTCTGGTGCTGGTCTTCCTTTAATTGGAACAAAGAGTCTTAGAGTACAGCAGGCTCTGATAGTTACAACTTTACGAAGTTCTGCATCAAGTTCAATCTCTGGGGGTAGCAGTCTTTCTTCAGCTTTAGGAGTCCCAGGAACAAGAGCAGGTTCCCCAAGACCTTCAGAATTCATAGCATATATCCGGATTTTATACTCTTGGTTTTCTTTTAGGTCAGTGATAGTAAAAGAAGTGGCCTTTAGTCCTACTGGAGGAGTTACAATCTTCCACTCATCTTCCTCAGGTAGTGCGATCTCAACCATATAACCTGTGATCTCTGAACCACCATCGTATATTGGTTTATTCCATGCTATTGTAATAGAGGACTTGCTGCTATCCAAAACACGAGGATTACCTGGGGGACCAGGCTTAAATACAGTATCACAAGCTTTATAGAATGGACTAGTTGGGCTTGGCTCACTAACTCCAGCAGCATTTTCAGCCATGACTCTGTATTCATATTCATGACCTTCTGTCAGTCCGGACACTTTGTAACGTAAGTCAGTAACAACTCGCTTGTTACATTTTACCCACCGAAGACCAGCTCTGTCACGTCGTTCCACAATGTAGTTAGTTATTGGGCTCCCACCATCAGAATCAGGATGGCCCCAGCAGACAACCATAGAATCTTTTGTTATTGCTGTAACTTCAGGTGTTTTAGGTGGATCAGGTGGCACATATGGATTTACTGCAAGAACTGGCTCTGATTCAAGAGGCTCACCAACTCCGTATTTGTTAACAGCCATAACACGGAACACATACTCATTGCCCTTCAACAGCTTAGTAACCTTCAGTTTAGTCAGCGGAACTTCAGTGGCTACAGCTGTCCATGCCAATCTACTGGTTTCACGTTTTTCAACCACATAGTGGTCAATCTTTGCTCCTCCATCATCCAGAGGAGGTAACCATGACAGCACACATTTTTCTGCAGTGACTTCGGACACAGCCAATGGCCCTTCTGGAGGACCAGGTCTATCAAGAACCTTAACATTGAAGATATGCTTGGCAAAGCCACCAGGATTTGTTGCAGTAAGTGTATAGGCACCGCCGTCTCTTCTTGAAGAATCTTTATTGATAAGAACAGTAGAAAAGTCTGCTGTCTTTATTTCTAGTTTTGCTGTGTCTTGAAGTTCTTTTTCTCCTTTTGTCCATACCATAGCTGGTGGAGGGCGACCTGATACATCAGCCTCAAGTCTGAAAACTTCACCCGCTTTCAGCACTAAGGTGTCTTTATATTTAGCATCCACGCTTATCCTTGGTGCTTCAATGTCATCTCTACAAGTTATTGCATCTGATGGCTCAGAGGGCTGACTCACAGCCCCACCAGCATTTCTAGCAATCACACGGAATTCATAGGCAGCATCTTCTGTCAAACCACTGACAGTGAATTCAGTCTCTAATATGTTGCTGAAATTAGCCTTCAGCCAACGGCCATTAGGAAGATCTCTTTTTTCAACAGTGTAGCCAGTTATCTTAAAACCTCCATTATATTCCGGTTTAGTCCACTTCAATGTCACTGCGTGTCTTGTAATGTTCAGAGGTACTGGCTTACCAGGTGGATCTATTGGGTCTAAAGCAAATACAGGCTCAGATGGCTTGCTTGGCCTACTCTTGCCAGCCAGATTTTCTGCTATAACACGGAATTCATATGCAATGCCATCACTAAGTCCAGTTGATTTAAAGATATTGCCTGATACCAGCATTTTACTTACAGTCTGCCAAAGAATGCTATTTCGTTCTTTCCTTTCAATGTGATAACCCAGAATTGGGCTTCCACCATCAGTAATTGGCTCATTCCAGCTAATGGTCATAGTTTCTTTGGTGACTGCAATCACCTGAGGAGTACCAGGTGGCCCAGGCACCTTAAATGGATAGTTGGCAACTACAGATTCTGAAGTAATGGCTGGACCAGTTCCATACCTGTTTTGAGCTTTGACTCGGAACTGATACTCAACTCCAGTATTAAGACGAGTGGCTTTAAACGTAGTACGTATCACTGTGGTTGCCAGTTCAGTCCATGTGGTACTGTCAGTTTGACGCATCTCTACGACATAATTACTTATTGGTACACCTCCATCATTCAAAGGAGGCTGCCATGAAAACGTTACAAAGTCAGAAGAAATTTCATCAAATTTGATTGGTCCTGTAGGAGGTCCAGGTATATCATGAACTTGAACTGTAATAACTTCACTAACTTCTCCCACAATATTTTTAGCTGACAGTGGATATCGACCACTATCACTTCGTGTACATTCATTGATGTTCAGTATGGTTGCCGTTGCAGTATTTTCATAATTTACCCTTTGTGTTTGCTTAAGTATCTGGTCTTCTTTCTTCCAAGTCACAGTTGGCCTTGGACGACCAAGCACAGGGATTTCAATCTTGATATTGTCACCAGCTTTGGCGATGACTGTTTTCTGGTAGATACTACGAAGGTCAAACTCTGGAAGCATTGTTTGTTCCTTGATAATAACTGGTCTGCTTTCTCTTGGGGCACTTCTCCCAGCACTGTTAACCGCCATAACCTGGAAAGTATACTCTTCATTTTCAGTTAGATTCTTCACTACACAATCCAATGTTTTCACAGTTGTAATGTGTGCCCATTGGTTTGTTCCTTTTCTCTGTGCTTCAATTACATATCCAGTGATCTTGCTGCCGCCATCATGTTCTGGTTTTGGCCAAGCCAGGCTAACTGAGTTTCGTGTTACATCCATAATATTAAGACTGTCAGGTGGTGACGGTGCCTCAGAAGCCCTTACTGGTTCTGCAGTTTCAGCTGGTTCACCAATACCAAACTCGTTTTCAGCCAACACTCTGAAATAGTATTCACATCCCTCAGACAAATTAGGAATCCTGAAAGAACACTTCTGGCACTTTGTTGTGACTGTTGAATATGCTTTACGAGTTGATTCACGTTTCTCAACAATATAGTTTGTTATACGGGAACCACCATCTATCAGAGGCATATCCCATTGGAGGGTGATGCTGTCCTTGGTGATTTCTCTAGGTTTAAGGTTTATTGGTGGACCTGGTGTATCCAAGACTTTCACATTTACAAAACCAGTCTTCTTACCAGCAGCATTTTCAAGTGTCAATACGTATTTTCCTGCATCATATCTGGTGCACTCTGTGACAATCAAGAGTGTAAAAGAGTCTGTATTTTCAATACTAGCACGTCCTTTGAGTGGAACATCATCTTTTGTCCATGTAATTTCTGGAGTTGGACGTCCTTTAATAGGCACAAAAATCCGAATAGTTAACCCAGCTCTGACAACAAGTGTTCTTCTTAGCTCAGCGTCTAATTCAAAGTCAGGAATTTCTTCCCGCTCTTTGATTTCCACATTGGGAATTAGTGCTGGTTCACCAGTACCTACAGCATTCATGGCAGAGATTCTGAAATTGTATTTGGCTCCTGTCTGCAGATGAGCAACAACAAATTGAGTGATTCTTAAAGCAGTCCCTGTCGTGTCTTTTACCCATTCTTCTTCTCCTTCCTTTTGATGCTCCACTATGTAACCAATGATGTCAAGACCACCATCATAGTGAGGCTTGCCCCAGGCTAAAGATGCACTTGTCTTTGTAGTATCAGTCACTCTTGGATTTGCGGGTGGACCAGGTGGGTCTGAAAAATGAGGAAAAGATAAAATACCACATTATGTTACATCATAAGAGTAAATAACTCTTATACTGTCTAAAATTATCCCCCAACCACCACTCAAAAATTAAAAAGCATGATACTAACATGCAACATCCTTGCACATGACTGAGTTTGAAGCATCACTTGGTGGTCCAACTCCCGCTCTGTTTTCTGCACTGACACGGAATTCGTATTCACTTCCTTCCAGGAGACCAGTTACTTTGCATCTAAGATCTGAAACTGGTTTCTTTGTTGCTCTGACCCATCTTAAACCTTTCTTTTCTCTCCGCTCCACATAGTAACCTGTGATTTCACTTCCGCCATCATCTACTGGCCTTTTCCAGGTAATTGTCACAGTATTTTTAGTCACATTTGTTACTTCTGGTTTTCCAGGAGGACCAGGGGGACCTGATAGAAAAGAAGAAAGTACAAAGTTCAGAAAAAAATCAAGTCCTCAGAGATTATTAAAAGTATACTTGAACTTCTTCGCTTGTTCAACTTACCAAATCTGTCCACCATTTTAACTGGTTCTGATTGTACTGGTTCACCCTTGCCATATTGATTTACTGCTGAGACACGGAAAACATACTCATTTCCTTGAATGAGTTTGCTAACAACATGCCTACAAGTCTCGATATTTTCAGCCACTAATGTCCAGAGCAATCGGCTAGTTTCTCTCTTTTCAAGAATATATGATTTGATTGGTGATCCACCATCTTCTGCAGGAGGTGACCATGTCAGAGTGGCTTTTTCTGCTGAAACATTGCTGATCTCAATAGGCCCTGGAGGTCCTGGAACATCTAAAACTTTCACATGTACACTCTCTTGTTTAGTGCCAAAAGGATTGGTTGCAGTGATTGTGTATTCTCCAGAATCCTTTCTGGTTGCATATTTGACAGTTAGGGTAGAAGAAGTGGGTGTAGTTTCAATGTGCACAAGCTCTGAAGGTCTAAAATCTTTTCCAGCTTTTGACCATGCTGAAGTCGGAGGTGGTTTACCACGAATACTAATAGCAGATACAGTAATTGTGTCTCCTGCTTTCACTGTTAAACCTTCCTTCAAAGTAGGTTCGATAACAATTGTTGGTGCCTCTGTAAAAACAAACAAACAAACCACCGATTCATTTACAAAGAAGATAGTAAAATAACCAGCCAAACAAACAAATAAACAAACAAAAAAAGGATTTGGCATGATATTAATTATTCAAATAGAATTAATTTTGATGCCATCTACATACCATACTCATCCTTGCATATTATGGTTCCTGTGGATTCAGATGGAGGACTGATAGCCCCAGCAGTGTTCTTAGCTCTAATTCTGAACTCATATTTGGAACCTTCAGTAAGGTCAGTTACAGTGAATGCACAGTCTGGAACATTCACATGATTAGCTTTAGTCCAAGTCTTCGAAGGCAAATCACGCTTTTCAACAATATAGCCAGTTAACTTATGTCCACCATCATATTTTGGTTCTGTCCAAATAAGTGTTACTGAGTTCCTTGTTACATTGATAACTTCAGGTTTCCCAGGAGGATCTTAAAGAAAAAATGGTAAACCATGGTCAAAAAACAGCGATTTCAGCTTTCAGAAGAATTTTTTTTTCATTTTGTTCTCCTTATAAACTTACCAATGGGATCAAGTGCCACAACAGGTTCAGATGGTGGACTTGGTTTACCTACTCCAGCTATATTGATTGCCATTACTCTGAACTCATACTCCAGTCCTTCAGTTAATCCTGTCACTCTGAAATCTTTCATTCTGATTGGAATTGTATTGGCTCTCTTCCACAAAAGACTATTTCTTTCTTTGAATTCGATATGATAACCTAGAAGATAAATGTGAGATGAAAATGAGAGGATTTCTAGAGATCTTCATTTACCACACATTTGCAAAATATCATACTGTTTGCATGGTATGTCACGTAGGAATCGCACAAGACAACACTGAAAACCAGATTAAGAAACAGATGTGGACATACATTACAGATGTATCTAAGAAAAACAGTGAGACGCTTGTAATGCAAATTGTACAGCCCCAAGTGATGTAACATGTAGCCGTGATAGTTTTTTGGTGCTTTGGCTGTTTTGTCTCTCTGCATAAAAACTTTCTTGGTTAGACACTTCCTGACTTCCTTCTTTTGAAATTAGGCCTTTTAGAAGATTCATCATACAGAAAGAATAGAAAGTAAAACAGTGAAATCAACCAATTATTCTCCCAAACTATTAAGAACCGGAATAGTAAGGAGGCTTTTGGGAATATACCTGTGATTGGTGAGCCTCCAGTACTTCTGGGATCTGTCCAAGTTAAAGATACAGAATCATGTCGAACATCAACAATGTTGGGGGGTGGAGGAGCATCAGGCACATCTAAACAATATTAAAAAATGCAGCATCATTAACAATGAATATCACCTCTAAAACCTTTTTATAACAATTGGAATATTATAATGATTACTTACCAAATGGATGTTTTGCAACAACAGGGTCAGATTTAAGACCTTCACCTACTCCATATTTATTTTCAGCCCTGATCCTGAACGTATATTCATTTCCTTCATGAAGCCGTGTAACTCTAAATGTAGTTTTCTGGACTGCAGAGGCACAAGTCACCCACTTATTGCTTATATTATCTCTTTTCTCTATAACATAGTTAGTGATTTCTGAACCACCATCATCTTTTGGAGGACCCCATTTTAAAGTCATGGCATCAGCTGTGACTTCATCAAATTTCACTGGACCTGTTGGTATGCCAGGTTTGCCAACAACTTTCACAGAAATGGTGCCTTCCTTGCTGCCAGCAACATTCTTCAGAGTGATTGTGTATTTTCCAGCATCAGCTTTCTGGCAGTCACGTACTAAAAGTGTTGTGTTTACTGCCGTAGATTCAAAAGCAACTCTTCCACTCTCAGTAAGTGCCTTGTCTTCATCTTTCTTCCAAGTTACAGTTGGGAAAGGCTTGCCTTTAATAGGGATTTTAAGACGGAAATTGCTACCCTCTTTAGCTACATAGCACAAATCAGGTAGATCTCTTAAATCAAGATCAGGTGCCACTGAAAAAAAAAAAAAAAAAAAAAAAAAAGAAAAAGATCAATTATTAAAGTAAGTGTAAATTCTGAGATAAAATTCAGATGCTCTTTTCAGAGAATCATAGAAAGGTCTGTGCTGAAAGTGACCTTAAAGACCATCTAATTCCAACCCCCATGTCAGTGACAGGGACATCTCCTACTAACTCAGGCTCCTCAAAGCCCTATCCAATCTGGCCTTAAACATCTCCATGAATGGGGCACGCACAGCTTCCCTGGGCCAGAGTTTTCCATGCTGCAGAGCCTCACCACCCTCACAGAAAAATTTTCTTCCTTTTAGAGGCATCTGATATACATGTACATACAGCAACGATGCTAAGCATGAAATAAATGTGGTTTGGTGAGTGAATTAATTATCTTTTAAGTTGCTTCATACCAACATCATCTCTTGCCACAATTGTGAGCTCCCTTGGAGTTCCATATCCAGCATCATTTTGGGCTCTAACTCTGAACGTGTATTCTTGACCTTCCTTTAGGTCTCTCATTGAATAATGAAGGTTCTTTGACCGCATCACTTCTTGCCACTTATCTTCACCAATGAGAACTTCCACAACATAGGCAAAAATACGGCTTCCACCATCACTGATAGGCTTTTTCCATACTAAATTGCAAGATGATTTTGTTACAGCTGAAGCTTTTAGATCCACAACTGGCCCGGGTGTTTCTAGAAGAGGAAAAAAAGTATAGTTAGTGTCCTTTCAGGCTAAAAAAAAAAAAAAAAAAAAAAAAAAAAAAAGAATTGAATATCAAAATAGGAGAAATTGACTGATTTTTCTTACCAGAAGCTTTAACAGCATCACGAGTTTCACAGGGGTCTCCGATACCATATTCATTTTCAGCAAAAACCCTGAAGAAGTAGGATTTGCCTTCTTCTAAGTTAGTTATCCTGTAGCTTGTCTTTGGACATTCTGCTGTTACTGTGGACCATGACTTTCTTTCTGCATCACGTTTTTCAACAACATAATTTGTGATTGGACTGCCACCATCAATTAGTGGAGGTTCCCATGTTATATAAGCAGAATCTTTAGATGCTTCCTTTACAACAAGGTTAACAGGAGGGCCTGGAGTATCTAGATAAGCACAAATCCCATGGATTTAATTTAGTAAATGAGATGCAAGAAAAAAAAAAGTTACAAATTGAACCATTATATTATTCTGGGGGAAAACTCTGGCACTTACCAAGTACTTTCACAACAATGGTGTATGCCTTTTTACCACAACTATTCTCCAGACTGAGGACGTATCTTCCAGCATCGTATTTGTTTACATTTTCACAGCGCAGGAAGGTATCAAAATCAGTTGATTTGATCTCTAATCCTTGTCTGTCTCTTAAGTTGGCACCCACTTTAGACCACGTAATCTTGGGAGGTGGTCGTCCTCTTACCGGCACATAAAGTCTCATTGTGACTCCAGCGCGTAATACAAGTACTTTCCTTAGTTCTGCATCAAGTTCTCCTTCAGGAGGAACTGTTAAACAAAAATGAGGTGATTAAAACATAACCTTTATGATGACTATCACTAAGGTTTCTCTGACAAGAGTACTGCTTTACAGGCATTCCACTAGATTAACCAATTCTTTTGTCCATGATGATATTAGTGAGTTTGTGTCCTGATTCTCATTTCAAGATCAAGTATAGACTTTGCCATCATTTCCATTATTTTTTTCCATCGTTTACATTACTTATCATATAAAAAGGACTCTAATTTCCTCCATAATTCAAAGGAGTACGAAGTCTGTACTACTTTTCTTGAACCAAAGCAGTTCTGTGAAGGAATGATTTTCTATGTATGGCAAAATGAATATAGAAGCCAGTACAGCTCTTAGGAAATAAGTCTCACAGAATCACAGGACTTGGAAGGGATCTCTGAAGACCATCAGATCCAATCTCCCTGCTAAAACAGGTTCCCTGTAGAAGGTTACACAGGAAAATCTGGTTGGGTTTTATGTATCTCCAGTGAAAGAGATCCACAACCTCTCCAGGTAGTCTGTTCCTGTGCTCTGGCATCCTCTAAATAAAAGTTCTTCTTCATGTTCAGATGGAATTTCCTGCGTTCCAGTTTACGTTTACATAGTGTCACGCACAGACTCTTAGAATAATAATTTTGGCTTCAAATTATTTAGAAGACATGAAGACTACCTGAAAAGTCTGATTTATGATTAGTAAGAGAAAAAATAGGAAGTGGAAGAGTATCTGGCATATAAATGAAAAATGCACACACCAGTACAATTCTTCTCAGTTCCTAACTGCCCCATTTTTTTCCAAATTAGTTACTTTTAAACAACATTCCTTTGAGAAATGACACATTCCAAACTAATCCTTTTTTAAATGATGTGTGACAAACCCTTCATTTAAAAGCCATCCCATGAATTAAAACAAAAGTGAACATGATAATATACTTTCCACGAACATACTTAAAATATCTTTCGCAGTGTGTTTATCAGGGACATCACTTGGATCACTGTATCCAATCTTATTGACAGCATATATGCGGAACTGATACTCTGTATCTTCCATCAGCCCTGTTACCACAAAGTGTGTAGCCTGTAAGTTCTTGGGAAGATTGCATCTGACCCAGTTGTCTGTGTCAGCTCTTTTTGATTCTACTAGATAACCAATAATAGGGCTTCCACCATCATATGCTGGTTTGCTCCATGACAGGCTTATTGAATTACGAGTAGTGTCAACCACCTTTGGGAAAGCAGGTGGGCCAGGAGGATCTGAGAATTAAAACAGCAGAAAGTTAATTATACCAAATGCTGTACAAAAATATTTGGAAATACCATGGAAAATATCTGAGACTTTAAGCTTACATTGAGGATCACGAGCATACACCGCTTTGGATGGTGCACTAGGCTTGCCAGGTCCAGCCTTATTCAATGCGATCACCCGGAACTCGTATTCTGTTCCTTCTTGGAGTCCTGCAGCCTTAACAGTTCTTTCAATGACAGGCTTCCTGTTTACCTTTGTCCAGGTAAGAGCTTTAGTTTCACGCTTCTCAAGTATATAACCAGTTATTGGGGACCCACCATCATTAGCTGGTGGCTTCCAGCTAACAGTCATAAAGTCTTTTGTTACATTACTGATTACTGGTGGATCACAAGGTCCAGGTACATCTGTAAAGATTTATTTGAAAGTTATGTTGACATCCATAAGTGTATACAAAAAAAAAAAAAAAAAAAACAACCCACAAAAAACAGTGACTTGTGAAGATAGCCTGCTAAACACTTACCATATGGATTCTTAGCAACTGCTGATTCAGTCAATATAGGGTCTCCAACACCATATTTGTTCTCAGCACATATACGGAACTGGTACTCATGCCCTTCTATTAGTTTCTCCACTGTGCAACTTGTAATGGGTATAGTGGCGCTGACCTGAGCCCAGTTTGGTCTGCTTGTTTCACGTTTGTCAACAATGTAATTAGTAATTTCTGAACCTCCATCTTCTAGAGGAGGCTCCCAAGAAAGCATTGCATGATCTGCATACATATGCTTGATTTTTACAGAGGCTGGAGGACCAGGCTTATCTAGAAGAATAAACAACAGTATGTGATACCACTAGCTCTTGCTATATAATTTAACCACAAATGCATTTATTAACAGATGGTCTTTAGCTTACCAAGTACTTTAAGCCTAATAGTTGCTGACTTTGATCCACTTGGATTTTCAGCAGTTATAGTATAGTCTCCTGTTTGCTTCCTGTTAACACTGAACAGCTCAACAACAGCAAGATTTCTCTTAGTAGTTATCTTAACACCTTCTGATGGCTTTAAATGTTCTCCTTCTTTCTTCCAAGTGATGGTTGGCATTGGTTTTCCATATACTTTGGCCTCCAGACGTACATTAGTTCCAGCTTTTACTGTTAGCTGTGATTGCATAGATAGATCCAACTCTATTCTGGGAGGAACTGAAGGGAAAGAGCACAAGATTTAATCAGTTTAGTAAGAGGTAAGCATCCCATTCTTCTCATGACTATTAGTTCAATATGGATAGATTCTCAGAGTTCTCAAATGTTTTTGCATTTCTCACCATTTTCTGGGTGAATGGTCACCGGATCAGAAGGTTCTGAAGGTCGGCTAATATTAACTGCTGTCTTAGCAATTGCTCTAAATTGATATTGAGCATTTTCTTCCAGATCAGTAGCAGTGTACTCTTCCAGAGGTATTTGATGTGGAGTTGTATTGCACCGGACCCACTTGTCACCAGGTAATTTGCAAGCTTCAACAAAGTAGCCAATAAGCTTGCTACCACCATCATGCTTTGGTCTTGTCCATACCAGCGATGCAGTACTCTTAGTGACATCAATAACTTCAGGTTTTCCAGGAGGATCTAGGAGTAAGATCATGTTTTAGTCTGGTGTTTTGTTGCTGTTTTTTAATAGCTACTATATTAATAAATATATTTAAAATATATATGAAATATTTAACAGATCTGGATCCGGTCTACAGTATGACCATATAACGCATTCACAGCAAACATGAAAACAAAAGTGCAAACTCTATGAAGAATTGCAGATACATTTGAAATGATCATAAAAACAGTAGTCTGTTGCTACTCAGTGGTTTGTCTGGCTTACCGACTGGTGTCCTTGCCGTGACAATCTCAGTTGGTTTACTAGGTTTACTTGCTCCAGCTCTGTTCAGTGCATAAATTCTGAAAGCATACTCAAGACCTTCAATGAGCCCCACACAAGGGTACTCTGTGGAACGCACAGCTGTATCATTAGCTTTCACCCACAGCAAGCTGTTCCTTTCTTTGCGTTCAATAAGATAACCAGTGATTGGACTGCCTCCATCACTATCTGGTCTATCCCAGGCAACAAAAATGCAGTCCTTATTAACCTTGGTAATACGTGCATTCTTTGGTTCACTGGGTACATCTAGACAGAAATACAAGAATTGATATAAATCTCACATGTTTTCTTATTAGGAAGGGAAAAAAAAAAAAAGAAAAGAGAGATGTTGCTGTGAAAATCTGACATACCAAATGGGAACCTTGCAATCATCTTGTCAGAATTAAGTGGCTCAGAAATCCCAAAACGATTTTCAGCACGAACACGGAACATGTATTCTTCTCCAGGAATCAGTTTTCCAATTCTGCAGCTTGTCTTTGTGACAGAAGCTAAAGCTGTTACCCAGTCTCCTCGGCTTACATCACATTTTTCAACTACATAGTTGGTAATGTTACTGCCACCATCTTCAAGAGGTATATGCCATGCAAGAGTGCAAGCATCAGCATCTATTTCAGAAATGTCAAATGGAGGCTGTGGTGGACCTGGCTTATCTACAAAAAGAAACACATTGAAAGTTATGAAGGAAAATGGAAACCACTGGAACATACTAAAACTAGTTTTGTATAAAATCGGATTTTTAAGAAAGTAATTAAATGATACATACCCATGACTATCACTCTGATTTTCTGACTGTCAGTACCAGAGCTGTTTTCTGCAGTAAGAGTGTAAAAACCAGAATCTTTCCTAGTCACATCCTTAATGATAAGAACAGAAGACTTTTCTGCTTTATGCACAGCAAGGCGACTGGATGTGATTACATCTTCATCTCCTTTCAGCCATTTACAAACTGGCTGAGGTTTCCCATATACGTGAGCTTCAATTCTCAGCTTCTTCCCAGCTTTAATGTGAACATGATCAGGCATCAGGATCTTAGGTGGGACTGGAAAAAAACAGACAGTGACATATAAATTCAACTTCTATGACTTATCAATTCACTTCTCATGCTTTCATGTGAAAGTTCTTCTCATCTCCCTCAAGTGGAATAACAAGTAGGAACAACTTGATAATTTTTAATTTAGGTCCACTTATGAACAACTAGGATTTTGCAGTGTGCAATATCCATGCTAGTCTTACTTTTGCATTCTCATACAGATTATAAGAAAAAAAATCTCAGTTTGAATTTCTTGCACACTGAACGAATCGCACAACTCCTATGAAATCTGACATGGATAACCTATTGTACAGATGAGTTCCTACTTTCTACAAGACAGACATGAAGGAGAAGAAAAGAAAGACTGAAATTCTCACTGAATTTAATCTGTTTCCACAGCCTATCTTTTTACTACTTTTGAATCACTCTTCAAACTAGAGCCCCTTTCCTAATGTTTGCACAAATTTTTGTTGCCTTCCAATAGAAGACTGTCCATACGTTTAGTGTACTTTTCTTCCTGCCCCTGTCTAGTTTTCATTCTCTGTTGATCCTGTACCTCTCTCCACATCACAGATGAAGGAGGCTGTTCTTAATTTTTGCACACTCTTATGTCTTCCTTTGCCTGAAGTACTCCACTAGGCTGGTATGTCCTCCACCCCTGTTTTAGCTTTACATTCCCGAGTTACTCTACAAAACAAGCAACATTTTCTCTCTTATCTCAAAAGAACAACCACTTCAAAGCCCACTTATCTCACTCTACTGTTGACCTACTGTTCCCCTTTTCTCTTTCATTTTAAGTAAATTGGATATATTTATTATCTCTCCCTAATTCCTGTCTTCTGGCTCCAACTGAAGCAATGCACACAATATTGTTTAATAAGTCATGCTCATCCTTTTTGACCTGTGAAAATATCCAGTACAGTTAATCATAATCCTCAAGATGACTTCATCAAGTAATTGGCTTCTTAGGTCTCAAACTTAGAACAAGAATGCTTGCCTATTTTATTGCTAAGGAGAGCATTGTAACAAGGGTAAAATCGAATTAGGTACTTACTGAGTTGTTCTTTAATTTCAAATACTCCTTCAGCTTCTCTTGGAAAACTTACTCCAACAGCATTTCGAGCTGCCACTCTAAATTTGTACTTTTTTCCTTCTTTCAGACCAGCAACAACAATAGAGAGGTCTTTGACTACTGAATATTCTGTCCAACGATCTTCTGGTTGTTCATCTTCTTTGTAGCTAACAATATACCCATCAACTTTTGAACCTCCATCACGCAGTGGTGGCAGCCAGCCTAAAGTAGCACTGTTCTTTGTAATTTCAGTAACTTCAAGTTTTCTTGGTGGATCAGGTTCACCTTTAGGAGTGGGAAAAAGAGAAGGAGAGGTAAAGAAACATTAAACAATGAATTACCAAGATTTTCTGAATTGTTGGATGCTATTTATGTTAATTCAACTAGTGAAATATAGAAAAGAGGAAACTTTTTGAAAAATTGTGAAAATACTGCATTCACATGTGTTATCTGAAAGTAACTGATGCAAATATTTATGACACTGAGTAGATAGTAGCATTATCCTGTTTAGAAATAACTGCTTTAAAAAAAAATCCCAAATCTTACTTAATCATAGAAAACAATGTAATATGCATAAAAGCATACTTACTTAAGGGATCTGTTGCTAGGACTGGTTTTGGTATGTCACTTGGAACACCTGATCCATATTCATTTACCGCTGTTACTCTGAAGTAATATTCATTTCCAGGTACAAGGTTAGCTATTTGGAAACTAGTTTTCTTTAGCTCTGCAGTGACTGTTCCCCAAGTCTTCCTGTCAGCCTCACGTTTCTGCAGGATGTAATGAGTCACTGGGCTACCGCCATCATTCTCTGGAGGTGCCCATGAGAGATGGCATGACATCTTGGTGACATCTGAAGCTCTGAAGTCCGACACAGGTCCAGGAGTATCTATAAAGAAATTTCAATTTATGCAAGTCATTGTATTGAAAATTCTTCAAATTACAATTAAGGAGTACTAACAGGATGTTACACAATCAGAGACAGTGTTAGCCAATATATTTACTTGTGCTCAAAAACTTCAGCATTAGTGGGCATAAAGATTTCTGTAATGAACATACAATATTATTAAAACAATGTCTGCAGATAGTTTTCTGGTTACTTACCCAGAACTCTAACGTTCACAAACACAGCCTTTTCTCCAGCTACATTGACGAGTGTCAATGAATATTTGCCTGAGTCATCACGTGTTGAATCAGGGATAACACAGAAGGCCATAGTGTCAACCAGATCAACTTGTCCTTTTCTGATGACGTTATCAATACCCATTCTCCTCCAAGTGACTTTTGGTGCTGGGCGACCTCTAATAATGGCAAAAAGTCTGATAGGACATCCTGCTCTTACTGTGACTAACTTTCTCATGCTTGCATCCAATTCAATCTCAGGAGGTTCTAAAAGATAAATTTACAGAAATAAAATTCAAAGTTTAGGACATGAAATAAGTTAAAAACAGAGCAAATAAAGATTGCATGCAAAAACTCATAGCAAAAATGGGAAAACTTACCAAGTATTTCTTTGGGAGACACAGCTTCTTTCAGTTCTGCTGGCCGGCCAAGGCCAACCTGATTTTGGGCAGAAACTCTGAACTCATATAATTGTTTCTCATCCAGACTGGTGGCCGTAAATTCTGTATGAATAACTTGAGCAGCAACATTGCATCGTTTCCACCCTGCTTCAGGATCGGCACCTTCCACTTTTGGTCTAATTTCCACAACATATCCAATAATTGGAGCACCACCGTCGTACACTGGTTTTCCCCAGCCAAGGGT
This sequence comes from Centrocercus urophasianus, assembly GCF_019232065.1. NCBI lineage: Eukaryota > Metazoa > Chordata > Aves > Galliformes > Phasianidae > Centrocercus > Centrocercus urophasianus. The sequence goes on along the minus strand of NW_024884756.1, from coordinate 14,894,033 downwards.
TATTGAACTCTTTGTACTATCAACCACCCTCAAGTTGGTGGGAGGACCAGGTGGTTCTGAAAGGCAATAAAAATTACAGATAAGAATACAGTTATGCAATTTAACAATCTGTTTACATTAAAACAAAATAAGGTAGAATATAACAGTATTATACCTATTGGGTCTTTTGCTACTACTGGTCTTGATGGCAAGCTTGGTTCTCCAAGTCCAACTTCATTTTCAGCACTGACACGGAACTGATATTCATGACCAGGGATGAGATTAGTAACCTTCTTGCGTCTCTCTGGAATAGCAGTTTTAGTAACTGGAACCCATCTTAATGATCGTTTCTCTTTCTTCTCTAAGATGTATCCTGTAATTGACTTGCCACCATCGTATTCTGGTGGATTCCAAACGACAGTCATCTCTTCTTTGCTTACTCTTGTTACCTCTGGAGGGTCAGGGCGTCCAGGTCTATCAAATTTAGTTTTTGCGATAATTGGGTGTGTTTCTGTTGGTGGACCAGTGCCCATCTTATTCTCTGCACGAACTCTGAATATATATTCATTACCCTCAATGAGGCGTGTTACATTTGCATAGTTAGTTAGGACAGAAGAAGAGTATGTAGACCAAACCATACGCTTGCTTTCACACTTTTCTAGGATGTAGTTTTGTATTTCACAACCGCCATCATCCTCTGGAGGTTCCCAGGTAACAGTACATCTGTCACTTGAAATATCAGTGACTTTCAAGTTTCTTACAGGACCTGGTTTATCCAAAACAATAACAGTAGCATATGCTACAAAACTACCAGCTGTGTTAGTCGCAGTAATCACATATTTCCCACCATCACTACGCCTTGATTTTGCGAGAACAAACTTTGATGTGTCAGATGTTGTTTCAATGCTGACTCTTGGAGACCTTGTAAGATCCATTGCATCTTTGTCTTTTGTCCATGCAACTTCAGGCTGTGGTTTTCCTCTGACTCCAGCCTCAATTCTAATTGTGTCACCAGCTTTCACTGTTAGTACCCCGCTTAACTTCAAGTCCAGCACTGGTTTCTGCAGATCTTCCTTCACAACAACTTCAGCAGTTTTTACCCAGTCACTTTCACCTGCCTCATTCTTGGTTTGAACTCTGAATTGGTAAATCTTATTTTCAATACATTTATCAACCATGTAGTGTGTTTCTTTAATGCTGCCTTTATGAACCCTTTCCCATTCATCTGAATCTTTCAGTTTTCTCTCCACATGATAACTTAAATTCGGGCTTCCACCATCATAATCTGGTCTTCTCCATTTCAGAAATACAAATGTTTTTCCTTTCTCCGCAATGTGAAGATTTTCCGGCTCTCCAGGCTTGTCAATAGGATTTATGGCAAGGATGGGAGTTTTGGTCTCAATGCAAGGACCTGGACCTATTTTGTTTTCTGCACAAACTCTAAAGAAGTATTCACGGTTCTCTATAAGATTTGCCTTTACTAACCGTTTAGTGACATCAGAGGACACAATTGACCACCCCCTCTGATTTGGTTGACGGTACTCTACAATATAATTTGTGATTTCTGAGCCACCATTGTCCACTGGACTCTCCCAAGCAATCATACAAGAATCTTTTGTGACATAGCTTATTTTCAGGTTCTGACATGGTCCGGGTCTGTCAAGTACATTCACAATGGCAAAACCTTGAGCATGTCCACAGCTGTTCTTAGCTGCTATTATATACTTGCCATGATCAGATCTTTTGGCTTCTTTTACTTGCAGTCCAACATTAGGTAGATCATGGATTATTTCAATGCGTTTTTCCTGTACCAAAACTTTGCCGTCCTTAGACCACGTTATGTCAGGATCTGGCCTACCTTTTACTTTGCCAGTAATATGGATTGTTTGGCCTACTCGGACAGTAATTAAGTCTCGACAAGTCACATCTAAGCTTACTTCTGGAGGAGAAAGAATATCCTTTGCATGTACAGTTTCTGCCAGTTCTCTTGGCTCTCCCTCTCCTACAATGTTGACAGCTTTTATTCGGAATTTATATTCATTTCCTTCTATTAACCCAGGTACTCTAAAGGCACATTGTCTGATGAGATCATCTTTATTAATCCTGTTCCACTGTGTAGTTCCAGTTTTCTGGCATTCCACAATATATCCCAGAATTGGGCTGCCACCATCTTTGAGGGGTTTTGTCCAAACTAGATCAGCTGTTTCTCTGGTTTTATCTTTTAATTTTGGATTAATGGGTGGTCCAGGAGGAGTGATAGGACGTGACGCCTTTATTGGATCAGAGCTTGGAGACGGCTTGCTTAAGCCCACCATGTTTTCTGCAAAAACTCTGAATTCATATGTGTTGCCTTCAAAGAGACCAGTGACTCTGTATTTCATATCAAGTATTGGTGTCTTATTGACACGCACCCATTTACCAGATGCTTCTCGACGCTCAAGTATATAACCAGTTATTGGAGTTCCACCATCTGACATTGGTAGGGTCCAAGATACTGTTGCAGCATTTTCTGTAATATCAAACACTATTGGTTTACCAGGTGGGGATGGTGGATCAAACATATATTTAGCAACTGTTGGTTCTGAATCAAGAGGCGCACCAATGCCTATCTTATTTTCTGCCCGAACACGGAAAATATATTCACAGCCTTTCTGCAGTCGTGGAATCTTAATTTTTGTGTGACTTGTTCCAGAGCTAACTACTCCCCAAGTCTCTTTCTTTGATTGACGCTTCTCAACAATATAATTTATTATAGGACTCCCACCATCGTCTTTAGGAGGGCGCCAAGAGATAACCATATGTTCTGGTGTTACTTCAAGAATATTAATAGGACCAGTCGGAGGGCCAGGAACATCCAAAACTGTAAGATGTAGAGCAACAGTTTTGTGGCCAGCTGCATTAGATACTGTGAGTAGATATTCTCCCGTATCTTTTCTTACACAGTCTTTGATGGTAAGTACAGTTGAATAATTGTCAGTCTCTATCTTGTGTCTGCCTTCCGTCTTAATTTCAGTGTCATCAGTAACCCATTTTGCAGTGGGAACTGGCACACCTCTCATAATTGCAGGAAGTCTCACTGTGGTACCAGCTTTAACAACAAGACCTTCAATTAACTTCACATCTAGTTCTACAGATGGAGGTACTGAAATGAGAAAAAAACAGAAATTGCATTATGGTTTTCAGAGAGTATAGTTAAAGGAGAGAAAGAATCAGTGAAACAATACAAAAAAGCTAAAAATTACCTAGTTTTTCTTGACATTCTATTGGTATCGTTGTATCTGGAAGGCTGAGACCCACAATATTTTGAGCTTTCACACGGAATTTGTATATTTTTCCTTTTTGTAGGCCTGTAACAACACAGTCTAGCATTGGGACTGTTTGGAACTTTGTCCACTCATCTGCACCATCTTCCTGATATTCTACCAAATATCCAGTTATCTCAGCACCGCCATCACGATCTGGTCTATTCCAAACAAGGGAAACTTCAGTCTTGTCAACATCTACGTGATGCAGATTCTTCGGTGGCCCAGGAGGATCTTTTAAAACATAAAACCCACATCAGTTAATAGATGGCCGACCCATCTGATAGTACACTCAACAATATTCACATTAGTTCCAACAGGACCATTTCAAAAATTACAGAGAACAACATAAATAAAACAAATCATAACTGAGTAACACTTACGCAGTGGATCTATTGCTTTAATTGGCTTGAGTGTTTCCACATATGGTCCTCTACCAAACAGATTCTCAGCTGCAACTCGGAAAAGATACTGAGTGCCTTCCATGAGATATTTAGCCATGTGACTGCGTTTCTTGGAGGTCGATGAGACAGATACCCACTGTGCAGAAGCTACATCTTTCCTTTCCACCACATAGTTGGTAATAACAGAGCCACCATCATCTTCTGGTTCCTTCCATGTCAGGTAGCAAGAATCACTTCTAACATCACTGACTTGCAGATTTCTAGGTGGACCAGGCTTATCTAATAACATTGAAAACAAATCCGTTATCTATTTGATAATCAAAGATTTTTTTTTTTATTTAAATTTAGTAGATTCTAAGAGGAAAAAAAAAAAACCAAACATATTTCCTGTGTCAATCTTTTTTTTCTACTGTGTATTTTATCACAGAATCATAGAATGGCCTAGGTTGAAAGGGACCACAATGATCATCAAGTTTCAACCCCCTGCTACGTGCAGGGTCTCCAACCACTAGACCAGGCTGCCCAGAATCACATCCAGCCTGGCCTTGAATGCTTCCAGGGATGGGGCATCCACAACCTCCTTGGGTAACCTGTTCCAGTGTGTCACCACCCTCTGTGTGGAAAAACTTCCTCCTAATATCTAACCTAAACCTCCCCTGCCTCAGTTTAAAACCATTCCCCCTTGTCCTATCATTATCCACCCTTGTACACAGCTGTTCCTCCTCCTGTTTATATGCTCCCTTCAAGTACCGGAAGCCACGATGAGGTCTCCCCAGAGCCTTCTCTTCTCCAAGCTAAACAAGCCCAGTTCCCTCAACCTTTCCTTATATCTCAATTTGTTGATATTTTCCTGACATTCTTTCATTTCTTAATCTCAAATTAAAGAATAAAACCAGGCAAGTAACATAAAAAAAGATTACCTAAGACAAGAACTTTCACTGAAACAGTCTTTGAACCAGCTGGATTTTCAACTGTCAGGGAGTAAATTCCACCATCTTCATGGGCAGCGTTACGAATTTCAAGCTTACTGCCAACACCTGTAACCTCAATATCAGCTTTGGGTGAGACTTCCTTGTCTTCTTTCTTCCAAGAAACTTTTGGAAACGGAACACCTTTAATAACAGCACTAAGTCTCAGTGTATCTCCTGCTCTTACATGCTGTTCCCGGGCCATATTAGCATCAAGTATCAGCTCAGGAGGTTCTGGAATCAAAATAAGTTTTTTTAGAAATTGAGAAAACAAGTCCCTTCCTAAGTAAACTCATCTGACTTTATTACACTCACCAAGTCTGTCCTTTACTTCTACTGGATCAGGAACATAGGCTGGTTCAGATTCACCTGCTGCATTGACTGCCATGACCCTGAACTTATAGGTCAAACCCTCAGTAAGTCCAGTGACTTTATATTTTGTCTCAGGACAAGAATCTGGTGTAAGATTGGCCTTTTTCCATTCTTCATCTCCAACCTTCTGATATTCAACAAGGTAGCCAATTATCTTTCCATTACCATCATGGCGTGGTGGTTGCCAAGTCAAGTCAACAGAATTCTTAGTTTTATCTACTGCTTCCGGATTAACAGGTGGACTTGGTTTTACTGTTGCAAAGAAAAAAGGAAAAAAGGAAAATATTTTAAAGGATTTCTAAGTGAAAGTAAGAGTGCATTAAAGCTTCTATGAAAAAAAGCAAATTTAATACTTTACCAATTGGATCTCTAGCAAAAATTGGCTTTGATGGTGGACTAGGATTACCAACACCAATTTCATTTTCTGCTGAAACACGGAATTCATACTGGCAGCCTTCAAGGAGGTCAGGTACTTTGAACTGAGTACTTGGGAAAATTGGGTCTTTGGTAACTCTGACCCATCTAGTAGCCATTGTTTCCTTCTTTTCCACAATATAGTTTGTTATTGGCTTGCCTCCATCATATGGTTTGTTCCAAACTACTACTGCAGAGTCTTTTGTAACATCCTTAATAACTGGTTGTTCAGGTGCATCAGGAACACCTGGGGAAAAAAAAGCCCACAAGAGTTCATGAGGGCAACAGACAGAGTAAAGATTACAATATCAAAATAAGATAAACAAGCAAACAAGTGACGTACTGAAACGGTCCTTGGCTTTCATCTCATCAGAGATGAGAGGATCACTTATGCCATAGAGATTTTCAGCATAAATTCGAACTTGATATTCTCTTCCTTCAAGCAGCTTAGGAATTTTGCATGTTGTCTTAACTGTAGCAGATGTAACTGGCATCCACAGGTCTCTGTGTGTATCCCTCTTCTCAATAATGTAGTTTGTAATTTCACTGCCTCCATCATCAAGTGGAGGTTTCCAGGAAACTATCATATGATCTTTATGAACTTCATCAAATATAACTGGACCCACTGGAGGTGACGGGCGATCTGTTTAAGAAAAAAATAAATCATACCCTTGTTCTTATAAAATCTTCAAACAATAACAGAGATTAAACCAGTGTTAATACAGTAAAAACATTATGAAAATAGAACCCCAGCATCTATTTTTAATAAGGAATCAAAATCTCGAAGTTATTCCTACCTTAATGCTTGTCTGACTCACTGAACCTAATTTCTTAATGCTTATAAAGTATTTAGTGACTGACATTTTCTACAGTAAATTGATATTCTTGAAATGCTTGTGGAAATATATATTCATGCAGAATAAATTAAGGCAGAGTTAACTATGAACTCAATAAATAATATTTCAATAAAAATAAGAGTGTAATAAATCAGAATATTATAATAAAGGACACAGTTTTTTCATTTCATATAATTCAATGAATTTGAATTATAATGAAACATTAAAGGCAGTACTAATGTTCAGAGAAACCTACCAACAACAGTAACTTGACAAAACCCTTTTCTTGATCCTGTGCTGTTCTCTACAATAACACAGTATTTGCCTGAATCTTCACGGACAGATTTTAGTACCCCCAGACAAAGTGTTGTAGGAGTTGTCTTAATCTTTGTACGGTTATCTTCTTTCAAAACAATATCATCCCTCAGCCAAGTAATCTTTGGTGTAGGCTTTCCTGAGTAACGTCCAGTTAGGCTGAAAGCTTCACCAACCCGAACAATAAGTTTGTCTCTGAAGTCAAGGTCAAGTGTTGGAGGAGCTGAAAGATGAAATTAAAAAATATGATTTCCACAAATGTCAGCAATATTAGTAAGAAAAAGTAAGGAATCAGTAAGAATGATCATTATTTTCAAAAGAAATATGAAAAAGGTACGTACCGATTTCATCCCTGCATGTGATTGGTTTTGTGCAAAATGATGGCTTGCCTTGCCCCACAATGTTGCAAGCACTCACACGATATTCATAGGTGTCACCCTCTTTCAAGCCTTCTACAGTATATTTCCTATCAAGCATTTTCTCCTTAGTAACTCTGTGGAATTTTTCTTTTCCAATGAGACGACTCTCCAGAACATACATGGTGATATCCGAGCCTCCATTATATTTTGGAGGATTCCAAGTTAATGTAACAGAGTTCTTTGTAACTGCTTTAACCTCCAGGTCTTCAGGACGGTCAGGAACAGCTGTGAACAAACACAAAAATACGTTAAACTCATTTTCCTGCAGATTCATCTCATGACAATAACTTACACCACATAATCAACTTACTTATTGGATCTCTAATGATAAGTTCTTTTGTTGTCTCTGTGAAAGGACCCATGCCAATAATATTCTCT